>NW_017307707.1:173899-198120 GCF_000935625.1 Nanorana parkeri
TTTTTTTGCTGTAAGCAACAAAATGCTCAGATGTGGACAGGTGGCATTGAAAATGGAGATTCCTCCTGTTGAGTGTTGTAGTGCTTAGGCACATGGCTACAAAATGCTCAGGTGCACATGGGGCTTTAAAGTGATGTGGGTTTTTGGGGGGTGGGAGGTTTTAGAAAGTTAAATGGACTGCCTGCCTTTTTTTTTTTTTTTTTTTTTTTTAAATTTTTTTTTACACTGTTTTCAAAATGTACTGCCTGCCTTTTTTTTTTTTTTTTTTTTTTTTAAATGTATTTTTAAACTGTGTTCCAGTACAGCTGATTGCTAGGTCCCAGCTAAAGATGCTTCAACCACTGTTATGTGGCTGTACAGTGTGGTAATGAGTGTACATGTTTGCAGTGCATAGGACATGCATTGAAGCCCCGTATTGACAATGCTCTTTTAACATGACTGGCACTACAGTATTCTAGAAATCTGTAATGTATGATCTGCTGGTCTTTAATGTGACGTTGGCCCTATGCACTAACACACTTCAAACCCTGGGCTAAAACCTTAACCTAGGGAAAGATTTATTGTAAAAATGTAACTTCTATATGCTATAGTATGATTCTGATCTACAGGAGTGAGCCAATTCTGCAATGTTACAAAAAAATTGGGTTGCTTTAATGTACTGTACTCTTAGTGGTCAGTTTGCAGATTCATCCCTACAATTCTGGTAGTTGGAGGTGAAGTTTGGGGGGGGGGGGGGGCTTGCTTGGACACTCTTATCCCCCCCAAGCCCCCGAGTTCTTTAAGTAAATATGGGCCCTGTTGCAGCATGCTCTGACCACCTTTAGAAATGCAAGTAAACAAGCACTTGGTATAACTCCCCCCTCCCCCATTGATGGTGTGTCTAATACTAACAGAAAATCTTTTTCATGAAATATATTGATCAGAGGCCTTGCTCAAAATGCTCCAATATTGTTTTTATTGGTGCGTTTTGTAGCCCTACTGGAAAGCAAATGCAATTGTCATTTGTTTTGACCACCCATGAATCTAAGCAAATTCACACTGCAGAACGCTTATTTTTCATGTGTTCTGTGTGCTACTTCAAATCCATATTAGTTTGGCCATTTCATATCGGTTAATATGTATCTGAATAACATTTTGGTAATTTTGTACGTGATAAATGTTATATAAGATTAAAATGGCTGACCTTTTCCTTCAGATCCCCCCGATTGCCGTGTGACACAACAGTCTGTATGTAAGGATAAATGCATTCCTATTTCTTGGCTGTGCAATGGAGAAACCGACTGCCCTGATGATACTGATGAACAGTGTGGTAAGATTTTTATACACCGTAAAATGTAGTGCTAAACAACGTACTGAAACATTATTTTGTGAGGTGGTTATTTTATAACACGCAGCCAGCATTGGAATGAAAGCCACCCTCCGGAAGCAAGGACAGTGTCGGTATGAATTCAGAGATGATTTGAGGCGCATACACAAGATACATTTTTGTTAATGGTTAAGGTACTTGAGTGTATTAAGATTTAACGCCTGAGATTAGTGTCCCTTTAAGCAAAATACTCTATGATTTAAGACCCCCCACTAAAACTACCAGGATGATGAATATAGGCTGTTTTGAAAATTGTATTTACTTTCATGGTTGTACACTGCTGTACAATACCTAATGCAAATTCCTCCCCTATGCCATCTACATTTTGACGGGTACAGCATAGTTACTTCAGGAAAGTGTATCTTGAGGCATTCATGTACAGCATTTAGTGAAGGGAATTTTATCCGAACTGGCGCAGAACAAAACTGCTACAGATTCTCTCTGCTCCAGTTTTGATAAATTTCCCCAGTATCTTCACGAACCCCAATCCTGAGACCTGAGTACAGTAAAGCAACAACTATTTTCAGGAACACTAACTATGGTTGCCACCTTTATTTCTTCCAGCGAAACCGAGAATCAGTCAGCATTCATATGTAAATATCAGTCGAGACTATTTTTAGTGGGGGGTCAGTAGCCCCTATCTTAATTTTGGTTGCCCCTATCTGCCTGACATGTGTCTTTCAGCTGCTATTAAAACCCAGACACAGCATTCAAAACCCAGACTGTCCGGGTGAATCCTGGACAGGTGGCAACCCTAAAACTAACCCTGACACATTTGGGGGACAAGCATTAATCCACTACAAGTTTTCGAAACGCATAATCTAGCTTCATGCTTAACTAAAGTATTTTACTTGGAAGGCAAATGCTTTCACCAATTGGCAAGCACATTTTTAAATTAAGACCTGTTGGGGGCACCCAGACAAGTGTTTTTAATGCATGAAATTCCAAATGACTCAATCGGTATGCCTTTTTTCTTTTACAGATGTAGCATGTCGGGGTGATGAGAATGCATGGCAATGTGATAGTGGAAAGTGTATACCTAAAAGCTGGAAATGTGATGGTTTTGCTGACTGCCTAGATGGCTCTGATGAAGTTGATTGTGGTAAGTATTTTAGTGAAGCACTCAGGTTTGGTAGAATTGTTAGAGGCTTTTCTTTTATTCTCTGAATGCAGCTTTTTCAGACTGTCCATGTGGCCGTTTACATCTGTGTTCTAGGAACATAAACATTGTTGCCTCAAACCTTCATTTGGAGAAGAGGCCACTAGCATTTTCTATGTGAGTTTATTTTGGTGGCTACAATAAAGGAATATTCTGGCCAATAAAATTGTTCATGCATATGCCTCTAAATGCTGTAAACTGGCATACCACATAAACCATAAGCAAATAAATACACTCCTAAACATGTGTTTTTTGTTTTTTGCTGGTAGAGCCAGAGTAGATGGAAATATTTTAATATGCCCATGTGCATGAACTCATTGGTCTAAACTTTTTGCTGGTAAACAATAGATGTATAGAAATCAGTTGTTTTTTTTAATTAACCAATTTAACACTGCTCTTAATGCTGTTAAAAAGGTATTGCTGTGCTTAACATATATTATGATCTTGTGTTTTTATTATAAAATCTGTTCTTTGTGCTTTTATTATTCGAGTCCTGCAGTGCAATATAATTGGTATCAGGCTGTATAGAGTTTTGCGGAAAAACCACGCAGGAGACCGCTGGGTATGAGAACATTTGTAATCTGCACGGATTCCACCTATTTGCGGCTATTGTATAGCCGCGAACGTGCAGAATCCACCATAATGCGTTTGTACTATTTTGTGGGCTGTGCGGTTTTGTACTTCACGGCCACCGCAAAAGTCTGAACACACATTAAAGTGTTTTTTTTTGTTTAGAGCGGCTCTGTGTGGACAACCACTGTGAATGAGCCTTACACTGACTGAGGCCCGGTTTTGGGTAGCATTAAGGTGCCCATACACTGTGCGATTATCCATCGATAATCGCAGGAGTGTATGGAAGGCGTGTGACCATTTTTACTGTACGGTCGCACGTCTTTTGTCTAAGGAGCATGCTGGAAAACCAGCCGAGAATCGTACGATTTTCGGCTGGTTTTTAGCATGCTCGGGAGACAAATGCCGAACAGGCCGGTGTGAGCACACTGCCTGTTCAGCATTGCGGTCATCGCAAGCATGATCTGCCTGTCCAAAGACGGGCAGATCGTATGTTTTTTTAATTACTTTACAACCATCGCAAGACTAAGTTCTTGCGATGGTTGTAAAGTGTATGGCCACCTTTTTGCTTGTCCAATTTATTCCACAGTAGGCAGTCATGACTTTATCCTAGCACAATAAGTGAGGAACTTCCTTTCACCCAGAAAATGGCAATCAAATACTTGCGTTCAAACGTTTTGTATGGTCTATTTTATAAATTCCTCACAGTAGTTTATATCCTGTATGGAAATGTTAAATCTGAAAATGAGATTTGATCACACAATTAAGATCGCTGTTTGACTGGGATTTAAAACAAATACTGATACTGTAGCACTGGTGTATAAAGCTGGCCACAAGCTTGAACAGTGGCTTTCATGTCCATGTTATGTTAATGCTGAAGTTATGCATATGTTAAGCAGCCTTTTTTCTTTTACCAGAGCAGGTACAAGGGAAAAATCATTCCTTTCCCATAGAAAAAAAAATACTCGGCTTTCTAGCATTTTTGTCTTTTAAGAAGACCATACTAAAGGAAGGGACGTTTACATTGGTGCTTTACTGTGCTTCATAGCCATTTTGCAAACCTTTTTCTAAAGCTTTGTAATAAAACCTTGAAATTTAAAAGGTCATAAATGGCATCTAAGTAGGTGAAAGTATATAGTAAAACATTGCTGATTTTTTTTTCTTTTTTTTTCTTTGAACATTCATACATAAAGCCATATTGCCTTGCCTGCTCTTCTAAAAGTGACATAGGTAAACATTTTCTACAGTGCTTATCAATATTCCTTAGTTTGTTCAGGTAACAAAATCCAGTGCCCCAAAAATGGTGAATGTATCGATCAATGGGAAGTCTGTGATGGCCACAAGGACTGTGAAGATGGTTCAGATGAGCAGAATTGTCTGACAAACAGCTGTATGCCCCATCAGATGCAATGCAAGAACAAAGTATGCATCATGGAATCCTGGAAATGTGATGGTGTTAATAACTGTGGAGATGGATCTGATGAAGAAGATTGTGGTTTGTATTCAGTCTCGCCTTTGTTGAGAGTAAAGCTGAATGACAGCTAAGGATGGAATGCATGTAATGGAGTGGGTTTTACCCAAAGGCAATGCTAAAGGCATTTGTAGTTCTGTTGATCCAGTCCTGAGATTTACACAGTACAGCCACTTTGGCCAATGGTGCCCTCTATCCACCCCCCAGCCTGTTGACTGAATGATGAAGAAACGGTAGTAAACCTCTTTTCTTGATTCTATCAATGTTCCTATCTTCTCTCCGCTTCTATCAGAATGTTCCTAGTAGCATATTTGCATGCAGTTTGCTCCCTGTCCAGTCCTTCTCTCCCAGTCTGAGTGCTTCTGTAGAGGGGATTTTAAGGGGCTAAGTGAAATTCAGGTATTTAAACTAGTTAACATTTTGAAAAATGTATGACTTGAATACAGTAGCTGCACACAGTTTTGTCTTCTATATCTGACTGGAGCTCAGTTTTAAAACATTCTAGGGTATGGATTATTTCATAATTGTATATGCTTGAATCAAAGGAGTGTAAGCAGTTATGTGCTGATATCAACAGTAGGAGAATCTCTGAAACGGTAGGAGTGTTCTTCAATGGAGGCATGCTTAAAGGGTTAGTTCACCTTTCCAAAATGGCCCATGTGTTCAAGTGTCCATGGTACATTAAAACACTGGTCAGCTTTGGCAAAAGTTTCTTTCCAATGTCATACCTGTAGCAGTGCACGGCCTCTCCCTAGCCTGTCTGAAAAATCTCCTGGTGTAAGGGACCCTTCCCATCCTGCCTAAACGGATAGGTCGTGTACATGCCCCTGCGCCACAGGAACAAGCTCTCGGCCTTTATCTGTGCATGTTAAGTGCTTTCTCTGTGGCCACCTGGGGAATGTGTCCAGTTGACTGGTCCTTGAGCTAGGAGTTTTTCACACAGCAAAGCCCACTCAATGTATTTTAATGCACTTGGGAATACTAGAATGCATGTGCTATTTTATTGGAAAGGTGAACTAACCCCTTAAGGTTCCTCTTTGAGAACTAAGACTACCATAAACACTCTGGGTTGGTTCTGGAATTGATGTGCATCTTTTTTTCTAGCCTAAATCTAAAAATGTTCTCATTAAGAGAAAATATTGTATACATTTTTTGTTAGGTTTCCAGCCAGCAGGTGGAGCTCTAGGCACCTATATCATTATGTACCTAACCTGAACTCGTTAAAATGACTAAGAAGTGACTTTGCAAGCTGCCAGAGAATCATTCACTGTGTAGACACACAAAATATTACTAGGAATCTGTATTCCTATTTCATGAGAAACTTAAATTACTTTGGCTTACCCTTTTGTACTGAAATGCAGGAGTTCTTTTAATAACTTTTTGTTTTCTGGGCTTTGTAGACAACCAGAGTAGGTCTATATTTTTGTGCAAGTGCCCTTATCCCCTCCTTTTGTATAAGGATAAAATACATGTTAAGGCATGTGTAAATATAAGCATGAATATAGAAACTAGTTATGCAAGATTTTACTGTCAATAGGTTGCCTATTAAGGTCCCACATACTTTTTAGTTATGTTAAAACAGGCCCATAGAATTGTATTGCCATAAATCTTATTTACTTTAATGAAAATACTTCACATTTTCTAGGTTTTTGCACTGAAGGTTCCTACATGTGTGCAGATGGAAAGTGTTTAAATACAACTCAAGTCTGCAACAATAAGGTGGACTGTTTGGATGGCTCTGATGAAGCATCATTTTGTGGTATGTATACTGAAGTAGTGATGTCCCGATGCCACTTTTTCAGGCCCAAGTACATCCCCTCATGTACTTGCTGATACCAATTACCGATACTTTTTCTTAAAGGGACAGGTGACTTTAAATGATCCATAGTACAACTACATGTTATGTACTATGGATCAGGGCTCAAAATTTCAAGTCCTGAGCTACTAGCCAGGCCTTAAGAGTTACTCGCCACCAGTCGCCCCACCTGACCCCTACCGTGCCCCGCCCTTAACTCCGCCAGGTCAGTGGTGTGACACAGATCAGTAACAATGCAGAGTGCAGAGGCCAGTGTCATCCTTTGTGCCCCCCACCATCTTGGAGAGGCACCGCAGCATTTTGTAGTCGGCGCTGGGCAGGATCGCTGCATTGCGTCTCGGCGCTCAGCTTGTGGGAGGGGTTCACAATTCTGCCCTGCTAACATGAATAGGTTAAATCATGATCCATAATACATATACAGCACATACGTCCAGTACACTGCAGTAATAGATACAATTATCCCCTGCTAACATGAATAGGGTAAATCATGATCCATAGTACATAACATGTTGTTGTACTACGGATCATTTAACCCATTCATGTTGGCAGGGGATTATTGTAAATCTACCTCCCTCCAAATCTGCCCTCACTCACTGCCGGAGAGCAGGGACGAGTCATCGACAGCACTGGTCCAGTGGGAGGAGCTCCAGGTGGGGGTCCCAATTTAGCTGGCTCAGCTAAATTAGAACCCCACCTGGAGCTCCTCTCACCTGACCAGCGCTGACTGGCCGCTGCCAGGGTTTTTTCTTCTTGCTTATCTCGCCGAGCGTCGCGTCACTGCTGCTCCGGTGGGCGGTGCTCCGAGCGTGGTCATCTGGCAGTCTCCGGCCACCTAAATTAGGACTTGGAGACTGCCAGATGACACCGCTCGGAGCGCCGCCCAGCAGTGACGCGACGCTCGGCGAGGTAAGTAAGAAGAAAAAAAAAACACAGCGCAAGCTTCGGGGCATTTTGACAAGTACAAGTACTTGTCAAAATGCCCTGTATCGGGCCCGATTCCGATGCTAGCGTCGGTATCGGGACATCCCTAAACTGAAGGATTTGGGAATATGAGCTTAAAGTGCATTTCTGGTTTTGTAGTCCAATCTGAGAAAACGCCTGTTTTATTCATGCAGCATATCAAATATTTTAACAATTTTTTTAGATCTTAATGCAGCAGGACTGACTTCAGGTTTTTCTGAGCACCTTTAGTGATCTGTCTTTATAGACTTGGGACTGACATTTGATGATTGTATTTCTTTAACATGCAATTTGAGAAGCCAGGGTTGTAATCCCTTAACCCAGGGGTAGCCAAACTCTGGCCCTCCAGCTGTGGGGAAACTACAAATCCCATGATGCATCTCTCTCCGGGAATCGTGGCTGTGAGGATCTTGCAATGCCTCATGGGATTTGTAATTCCACCACAGCTGGAGGGCTGGAGTTTGGCTACCCCTGCCTTAACCCCTCAACCCTCCTCATTACAAAAGGAGAAGCAAGTAGAAATTTTAACCCTTAAGCTGCCAAGAAAACCTGACAAATTTAAAACCAAGAAGAATTTTTATTGTTTTACCTTGTGCGGTGTGAATGGGAGCATGTAATGCATAGAAAACAGGTGTTATCCCAATTTTTCTACAAAAGTGGAAATACACTTTAAGAATCCTTTAAAATAACTAGAAATGGTAGCTCCATTTTCCTTACTCAATGGGTGCTTTTTAAAGTGACGCTGAACACGGGAGTTAAATCTTAAAGCCTTCCAGTACCTTAACAAATGTGTGTCTTGTGTATCACTCAGCTGTAACTCCTGAAATCGTATCTGAATTTGTGTTGGCACTATCCTTCCTTCTGGAGGGTGGCTTCTATTCTACATGGTCCCTGTGTGTTGTAAAGTAGCCACCACCCCAAGCTTGCTCCCTTGATGGACTATAATTTTGCATTTAGTTTACTAATTTGACTAGATTGTAGCCCATCACTGGCACTAGCTAGGAGTGGTGGCTACTTTACAACAAACACGGGGGGCCATGGGGAACAAAAGTAGCTGCCCTTCAGAAGTAGTGTCGGCACCAATTCAAAGATTTGAGTATCTACAGCTGAGTGATGCACAAATAAGTTAAATATTTTTTTTATTAGGCACATGAATGCAGTTTTAGGCCTCAACACGAGAAAAGGCCAGCACGTACAGCTCCTTGCTGCGTGCACGTCCGTATCGGGCAGCTCCCGGGAAAGACAGTTGCTGCGTATGATTAGTACGCAGCCCGTGTGCTTATCTATGGGAGTATGTGGCCATACATCGCCCTATTCTCACCCACCCTACGCATCCGTGCTGGTGTCTGTACTCGTACGCTGACGGGATAGATTCTGTCTGCGTCCGAGCCAGGACACCCATATAGACCTGGAATTGGGGTGAGCGTAGGGCGGTGTATGGCCACGTACTACCATAGAGGACAGGGGCTGCGTACTAATCGCACGCAGCACCTGTCCTTCCTGGGAGCTGCCTGATACGGCTGTGCACGGAGCTGTATGTGCGGACCGATTCCAATGTGAATGAGGCCTATTGGTGTCACTTAAAGTGACTTTGCACTGTTTTATTTTATAACCTGAGACACAAATGTAAAGGCTTTGGAAGGTCCCATGGGTATCAAAGTTTCTATAGGGTTTTTTTATGCACAAAGATGTCACATAACGGAAATGGATTCCTTGTGTCACATTTACCTGACTAAAAAATAGCTAAAAGGTTTTAGTCCTGACCATAACGAAGAAAATGTATACAAAACCAGTATGCATTGCCTTAAACTAGTTACAAATTTGTTTGTAGAAACACATGTACAAGAGCAAGCCAGCAGAGGGCAGCGAAAACAATATTAACTTTGCTATACAGTTTCCAGACTCTTCGGTGGACTTGGGAAAGCTGTGAAGTTATTGGCTTCAATTCACTAGCTTTAATAGAACGATGAGCTCTTTTACCCATATGACCAATTTTGTAAAGCTAAAGTAACTAAAGATCCTTTTTTTTTTTTTGTTCCATTTAATTGAATGGATTCTTCTTTGCAAGGCAATAATTCCTGTTAGTTTCAAATGACAGGCTTTGGTGCCACTAGTGTTACAAGCAGAAATTTTAGTATACAGTGTGGAAAATCTGATCCCCTGCAGATTTTGTAAGTTTGCCCACTTACAAAGAAATAAAGGTCTAATTTTTTTATCATAGGTGTATTTTATATGATGGAGAGAATATCAACTGAAAATCCAGAAAAAAGACATGATACTAATGTTATAAATTGAGTTGCAGTTTAGTGAGTAAAATAAGTATGTACTTCCCCAAGCTACAGGTCGCGGTATACTGAGCGCCGCAGCCGGGACGTATCCTGACATTACTGTTAATCCACCCAACTGTGTGAGTGACAGCTGGCTCTCCCTATCCAGAGGCAGAGCCAGATGTACCCGCTCCTCCCCCGTCAGTTCCTCTAGTCAGCGCTGGAGGATTGGGGAGGGGGGGAATCCCCGCAGAGAGCCTTGACTGACAGTCCTGCTCTCTGCAGGGAGGTGATCAAGAAGAAGCGAGCGACTGTGTTTCGCTCCCTTCCTGATCTATTGAGCCGACATGTGACCGCTTCATTGTCACATGTCAGCTCGAACTACGAGTGATTTTTCACTCGCCTCACAGTTCTCTAAGGTTTCTTGGCTGTCACTTGGCAACTCCGTTTCAGCTCCCGCCATAGATTTTCTATAGGTTTAAGGTCTGGAGACTGGCTAGGCCACTCCATGACCTTAATGTGCTTCTTGAGCCACTGCTTTGTTGCCTTGGCATTATGTTTTGTCCCTGTCATGCCAAGACCCATCTTCAGTGTTCTGGCTGAGGGAAGGAGGTTCTCATCCAAGATTTTACAATACATGGCCCCATCCATTGGCCCCTCAACGTGGCATTCTTGGGGTCATAGTCAGCATTTTTCTTCCAAACACAGTGAGTTGAGTTATTGCTAAAGAGCTCAATTTTGGTCTCATCTGACCGCAGCACTGTCTCTCAATCCTTCTCGGAATCATTTAGATGTACAGGCCTGTCTGAAGTTTGCTAAAGGACATGTGGCTTCTTGAGGGGGACCTTGCGGGTACTGCAGGATAATCCATGGCGTGTATTGTTACCAATGGTTTGTTGGGTGACTGTGGTCCCAACTGCCTTGAGATCATTCACAAGCTCCTCCCATGTAATTCCAGGTTAAACTCTCACTTTTCTCATGATTATCCTTACCCCATGAGGCGACATCTTGCATGGAGCTCCAGACCGAGGGTGGATGAGGGTTATTTTGTATTCCTTCCATTTGTGAATAATTGCTCCTACAGTTTCCTTCTCGCCAAGCTTCTTGCTGATAGCCTTGTAACCCATTCCAGCCTTGGTCAGGTCTACAATCTTGTCCCCAATGTCCTTGACAGCTCTTTGGTCTTGCCCATGGTGGTGAGGTTTGAATGGAAGAAAGATTCTGTGGACATGTGTCTTTTATATACATAACGAGTTGTGGTTAGGAGCACCTTCTTAAATTGACAGGACTAATCTGTGTACCACATAGCCAGTTTGTGGGAGCCAGGATTATTGTTGGTTGGTAGGGGATCAAATACTTATTTTACTCACTGAACTGCAGCTCAATTTATAACATTTGTATCGTGTGTTTTCTAGATTTTTGGTATTCTGTATCATATAAAATACAGCTATAATAAAAATCATAGACCTTTCATTTCTTTGCCCACATACAAAATCTGCAGGGGATCAAATTTTCCTCTCCGTATAAAGGCTTTTTAAAGGTGTACACACGGAAGTATTTAAAGGTTAATAACTGCACAAAATATGGTAAATGCATATATAAATTGTGTGTTTTTGTTTTTTTAATATTACTCTGGCAAGAGGGTCTCGAGGACTGGTCCTTGAAATGTTTTTGGTAGCTACAGAAGAGTTACATTGCCAATTAAACAGCTCTGTGATATTTTAATGAGATCTGTGCTTGAGTTTTTGGTTCTACACACCTGCTGTGACCGGTACAAAGGGTTTTCACTCACCATGTTGGACTTTTGTATTCACTTTATAATATGCAGAATTCAACAGCAGAACCAGGAACATACAAAGGTGGAACACTCCCAGAGGAACACAATAGTTGGGGAAATATGGCAGGGAGATATCTTAGACTAAGGGTATCCTAGACCTAAAAGAAGCCTACTGAGATGTCTAACTACATTAACACTGTGACGGCCTGACGCTTTTAGTTTGGCATGTTAATATCTTGTGCAGGTCAACGCTGTTCTGATGCAAATGGTGGATGTAAGCAGAAATGTGGTGACATAGAATGGGGAGTCAACTGTTCTTGCAATGAGGGTTGGAAACTTCAGTCTGATGGCCGTAGCTGTGTTGGTAAGATTAAAAGCTAACGTTTGAAGTACATATGAAGTGTTGTTATGAGCTGCACTATTTTATATTTTCCTCTTTGTCCAGATATTGATGAATGTTCTTTGGACTTTAGTCCGTGCCACCAGCTGTGCAATGATGTGGATGGATCATTCATATGTGATTGTGTTAAAGGTTTTGAACTTAAGGGAAAAACAGTTTGTGAGGTTATAGGTAAGTTCAAAGAAGTTGTAACCCAATTACATTAAATATACATCTTTTTAAATTTCTTTAAACTGCTTCTTGTGTAAGACACGAACTGCTTTCAATGACCATACTCTGGAGATATTAAAGTAGAATTGTGGCCTCTTTAAAATGTGTTGTAGCACTTATTGTATCTGCTTATATACATAGTTTTTTCTGCTTATATACATAGTTTTTTCTGCTTATATACATAGTTTTTTCTGCTTATATACATAGTTTTTTCTGCTTATATACATAGTTTTTTCTTAAGTGCCCCAACCCCCCTTTAAAGACTCTAATCCCAGTTGATCCTGCCAGTAAAGTCCACCTAATGTAGGTCCCTGTGATGGTAATGCTGCTGCACTATCCTGAATTCACAGTGGAGCAGCCACTCATTAAGACTGCCTGCACTGCAGTAGGATGAACAGTTGCAGGGAGCTTGGCTTTAAATATGGTTACTGCTGATTCTTAAGCCTGTAGCTTGTCAGTTAGCCCCTGGCCCCACCTAGTACTGCCCACTACTCTTTGGATTGACTGTACTGCCTCTGTTGCCAAAACAATACCCTATGAGCTGCAGTGTCTGGGAAGGAAAGCGTGTGCAAAAGGAGGATTTGGCTCAATCGGGAAGCGTATAGGCAGACACTAGACTTTCATACATGTTGTACTTTATGGCTATTAAAACAAACCTTGTTGATGCTATAGATCTTTCTTCCTGCATTTTTTTTTTTTTCTTAATGCCCCAATCTAATTCTAGGTGCTTTTACACTTGGGTGCCCCCTATCTTAGTATGCCTTCTAGTTGTAAAGTCTGTTGATGTGATTCTAAGGCTGGGGTTCACACATAGACGTATCGAATATGCGTGTTTGTCACGCGATTCGTGCAACAAATGGGTCCTATGGGTGTGAACCATACCCATAGGAAATAATGGGATTTCGGTGTTTGAGCGTTTTGCAGAGCGTAGGGATGCGCTACAAAACGCCAAGGTGTGAACCGGGCCTAAGGCTAGCTAGTTGTGGGAAGTATAAATCTGGACCTGCTAGTTTAACGTGTGCAATCTGCCATTTGTTTTTGATAATACTTGCCTGTTTTCCAAGCAAAGTGGTAATTGGCACAGATCTTCCAACAGCCCTTTACCAAAAAGTCCATGCTTAAACTTCTAGATATGTTTGAAAAATCCCATCTCTAAACTCTCGAAAGATCAGCCTTAAGTTATAGAATCAAACTGGCATTATCACCGGTTTATCTAAAATAACCAGTTTGGTCTGTTCCCTGAAGAGATGTGATATCTGTCCATTGTATAAATAAGCCTCCTTTGAAACAGATATATTTAAGGCATGTTTGACATTAAAATTGTGCAAAGGGGTTTGACAGTGCTTAAATTTCACTTTGGCTTTTAAACAAAAGTAGTAGTCTCTGTATCCTTAACTTTAGATGTTGCCAACAAGAAGTAAAGTATGTCAAGGTTCTCCTTTTATCCAGCTCATGAAATGGCTAGTAGTAGTTAGTCACATTGTTTTGGGCAAAGCCAGTGGCGTCACAAGGGGGGTGCAGCCCACACTAGGGTACCACCATTGGAGGGGTGACACCAAAATGACATTACATTTTGGTGCCACCCCCCCCCCCCCCCTATGAAAAGTCGGTCACGAAAGCCCGACTGTCAGGCAAGAGGAGGAGACCTGAGACCTGGCAGCATACCTCATCCCACCTGTTGAATGTCCTCTCCGCCGGTGTCAATTACCAAAATGGCCTCCAGCAGGCATCAATAAAGGTGGCCATACACTCTACAACCATCGCAAGACTTTAGTCTTGCGATGGTTGTACAGGGATTTAAAAAATGTACGATCTGCCTCTTGGACAGGCAGATCGCACTCTCGATCATCGCAAGCCCGCCCCCCCTGAGGGGCGCGCTTCCGATGACCGCAATGCTGAACGGGCAGTGTGCGCGTGCGCACACCGGCCCGCTCGGCATTTGTCTTCCGAGCACCGTTCTAACCAGCCGAGAATCATACGACGGTTTTCGAACATGCTGGTTCGACAGAAGACGTGCGACCGTACAGTAGAAACGGTCGCACGTCTCCGTTCACACTGCTCGATTATCGTACGAAAAACCGATTGCATACGATTATCGTACGATAATCGTGCAGAGTATGGGCACCTTTAGACTATCATGCATGCGTGATGTCACGGGTGTCGCCCATTCTCTGCTCCGGGTGACGCCCAGCCTCAGGACGCCCCTGGGCAAGACCAGTTCACTCATCTGCCTTGACACATTCTGTTGTGATTGGACTAATGATGCAAGTGTAATTATAAATGCTAGGGTATATTTCTGACGCTCTTTGAACCTGAAGGATGTGTCTTTGAGCTGTAAAAAGTCTTCAAAATTACAAAACATGTCCAGCTGAATGTGACTTGCTACTACTAACCACAGCACAAGTAGTTCATTGTAACACTTGTAGGTCCTGAAACACTGGTTTGTAGCACAGATGCACTGTAAAAATTGCACACTTTGCAGTGAAATTGCCTTGAGAAATATGTATGCTCTTTTTGTGAACCGCCTTTTGAAAATGGTTTTCTGGCTGTCAAACTGATGCTTTGACCAAAACTGTATAGTTCAGTGACATGAACATTGTCAAGTCATTGGGTAAATTCATTTGATTCTTGCTCTAGGTGTGGTTCAGAATTATTGCAAAGCAGACAGTCACTAGTATTGTCAACAGAAGATCAGTAATGGCAGCCTTCATAAGTTTCTCTTGACAGGTGATCGATCAACTTGCACACAGTTGTTTTGAGCTTGTTGGCCATAAAGATATTGAAATATGACCCTATCATGACCTTACCATAGCCTCCAACATACTGTTTTTACACATCCTACACCATAAAAACTATGATTCCATATCTTGCACAGACAAATTATACTCCTCAAAGCAGCATCTATCTTGAGATGTGTGTATTAAAACAGTACTACATATGCAAATGTGTGCACCAGCCCTAATTTATTTTGGACACTCATAAGGTTTTACCAATGTTATGAAATTCTGTGAATGCGTTCGTCATTCGCTGAACAAATGTGAAGGGTTTAAGTTTTTTACACTGTATACTTGAGTTTTCCATGCAGTAAACTTTTTTTTTTTTTTTTTTTTTTTCCCAGGAAATGTTACAGTAATTTTACTTGCAAAAACAGGTGAAATTGGAATAATGGATGTCAGAGCTAGAGATTACCAGAAGCTTTTCTCCATTCCTGGTCAGGCATCTGCTGTTGACTATTACTTGTCTAGCGAAGCATACTTCTGGATCGATGAAAGGAAAACTTTACAAATGTTTGTAATTGGCAGACAGAACATCACTTCCCTTTACCCAGGTACAAGAAACGTGAAAATATGGGGTTCCATATATTTTAGATTTTGCTATAAGAAGCAAAGACAAAAAGCAAAGAGTATAACTAAAGCTATTTTTTTAGATATGCATACTGGCAATAGGTTAGAGCCCCTGTCTAGTTTTCATTGCGTTCTTGTCCTTGTTGGGGGAAGATTCACTTTCTGTTATCACCAGTGTCTCAGGGAATGAAAGGAACGGTAATTAGTTTAGCATTGGCACCATCATAGGAATACAGGTGCAATAGGAATACAGGTGTGGGCCACCAGCAGTGAGCACGCAGCATCTGTCTAAGCCCCAGTCACTAGAGGACTCTGCTACAGTCCATTTGGTGAAGCTGTCCATCCAGTGGGGTAGCCCTATCTACAGCCACCAGAACTTTACTGACCGAAGACAGCAGTGCTAGTGTGAAGCCTGTGCCAGCAGGAGATCCACTCAACTAAGTTTGTTGAAAGAACAATTCCTTACACTGGAAACGTGAGATTCTCTATCTCCCTTTTCTCTCAGTAAACTGAACTCTGAACACTCTGCTGCCATCTAGTGGCCACTAGTAGAACTGCTGTAGAATTGTCATATGTTCCATCTTTTACTTTTCATATTAACATTTTGTACTGCAAACCTCTGTCCATATGATACCCTGTGCAATTTGTTGATTTTCGCTGTTTAGTAAAGTAGAAATTGCACATAACCACTGGTCTGATCATTTGGCTGATACCGTTGCACAACAGTGCAGTGCTAAACATACAATGGTGCATCTATAAAAAGTTATCCTGAAAAAACACCTCAAATATTTAAGTATGTTCAGTGCCAAAATGTCAAATGATTATCGCAATATAAAGTGTGCTGTGCAAAAATAACAATAGTGCAAACATTTTAGTGCAGTTTAATAGTGTCCCACATGAAAAAATCTGTTCATGCGTTTTTATTTCCAAGTAAAACAGTTCCCCACTCTTAGTCCCAGAGTCTCAACAAATTCTTCCAAACTGTTAGCTTGACTGTTGTATTCAATCCACCTTTGTGCACGCCACTCAACTGGCATGCTGCTCACCTTTCAAGATGGACCTCGTTTCATTAAAAGGTCAAAACACATGCTGTCTTTAAAACCTTGACAGCATCTGTGGATATGCTTTCCTCTTTCTGCCCTCGCTTCTTTCCGCCATGTTGCAGTAGTCTGGGCACTACCACATGTGCAATGACCAAGTTTAAAAGCTCAACCATCTATATTGCTCCCATATTTATAGCCGACCTATCAACAACTGCGTAATAAAGTCACCAGATTCTTAGCCTTGCACAGTGGCGGAACTACCAGGGTCGCAGAGGTCGCGACCGGACCCTGGAGTTCGGCCACTTGGAGGGGGCCCAGGACAGGAGGAAAGGGGCCACTGGTGACCGCTGATTACCAGTCCCGGGACCTCGTCCTCCCGTCCTGGGCCCTACATGCTTCACGCAGCGTGAAGCATCATCCAGCCGGGCAGCAGCCAATGAGAGGGAGCGGTGTAATCCCCGCCCCCCTCATCACACAGAACTGCCGCCGAGTGCCGAATAGAGCTGCTGCGGACACGAAGGGGGAGACGGGGAGCTGGAAGTATCAAGGAAGGTGACATGGGGTCCGGGAGTGGAACGGAATGAAGGGGGAGATAATGTGGAGATGAAAGAGGACAGTGTTTTTTTCTTTCCTTGTCTAAATTTTGTTTAAAAAAAAAAAATCTAATGTTTCTTGTTGGGCTGGGCGGGGGGGGGGACTTCATAGATTCTTGCATGGGGCCCTGAGGTCACTAGTTACGCCACTGGCCTTGCACGTTGCGTCTTTGCGACACTAAATTGTATAACTGCACTAAAATTTTAGCATGTTTTGCACAATTGATATTTTTTGCACAGCACACTTTTGATTTTGTGATCCCTTGAAGATTTTGGATGCTATATAGAATAACTTATAGATGCACCATTGTATTTTTGGCACTTTACTGTTTGTATATAGAATAATTTGTTGCAAAAGTATACATTTTATTAGCTGCTGATTTCTAACGTATAAAAGCACAAGTTTAAACCATCTACATAATGGCAAGTTAAGAAACCTCTACAAATAAAGGGTAATCATATTCATCAAACTATTAGGATCCTATTTTGTGCTCACTGAAAGGTGTGAAGTTGTGAACTGATGTCTGCTGCCCTAGGCGTGCCATGCTCCTAAAATGTTAGCAACACTAATCGGGCAGATTTCCACATTCTGCCTAATCTTAATGGCCTGTCCAAAAATAACACCCAAAATCACAGGAATAGGGCAGCTGGGTACCACTATTTTACAAAATGAGCACATCTATTTTTTTTGATTAAGCAAATTGAACAAGCACATCTGTCTTGACTCAAACCAATATATAATTGTTATGCTTTCCTGTGGGGGGAGGACAATAGTTACTGGGAAGGAAGTCTTCCTGGGAAAATCCAAGAAGTCCAACCTCTCTACACTCCCTATTAAAAGTAATAATCCCGTTTTGGTGGGTGCAAAATGTTTTTTTTTTCCTGTATTTTTATCCAGAACAGAAAGGGCTTTGTGGAGATGTGGTGCATAGAACACATTTGTGTGAAGAGTTACTGGGACTGCCTTCATGTGTGGACATCAGTAGGCCAAACTGTTTGGCTTCTTTGAGCAAAATGTCTGTTTAATAGCATGGGTTAAGCGGTTTAGAAGTTTGAACTGGATATTTACATATGAAACATTTGGTATAGAGCTTGGAGTCCTACAGTTTAGCAATTTAACATTTGGCAGCTGTCCTAAGTATTTTAAGCGGTAAAAAGCAGATGAGCATGGTGTCCTTCATCCCTAGTCAGATGGAGGTAAATTGCTGTATTGGAATTTCCATGGCGTTTTCACAAAGGATGCATTGCCAGACTTAAATTGGTGCCAGGAAAGTGGTGAGATGGCACATTTTGAGAACTAAAGCATACAACATCCATATTGATACTTTGCAAAGCTCTAAATCTGTGTTAACATCTTAATTTTGCAGATGTTGGAGATGTTAGTAGCATATCTGTAGACTGGTTAACAGGCCAACTATACTGGGCAAGCAAAGAGCGCAAGTCTATATCTGTTGGCCTAATTGACAACGGGGGTTATGTCAATGTTCTTGAAAAGGAACTTGTACCAGATCAGCTTGTTTTATTTCCCAGTAAGAGGTAAGCTATACATGCTTGAATAATCATGACTCTTTTGAATTCTAAATCCTCAATGCAAAAATAAGTATCTAATTCAAAAACATCCTCAGGAGCAGTCCCAGATGTCTTTTCTGCAAGCCACTTCCTCAGATTACCGGGGAGAGGGGGGACCCATAGGTCTTGCTCCAATGTTAAATATGCGACAGGTTTCTTGCTGCACTTGGGGATTTGAGGGGTGAAACCGTGGCTTCTGCTTGCATTAAAGGTTTTATTCTCTATAGAACCAAAATTTTGCTTTTCATGCTTGAGTGGGGCAACTCGGAATAATAACGTGCTGGATTACAAATGTATTTACATAGTATAGTAAAACAGCAAAGCCCGAAGGGTGATTTAAACATAAGTATTAGCTTAATATTTTAAGTAGCAGCACCTGTCCATTAAATTTCATGTAAGGACCTGATTGCAACATATCAGTAAATTTCAATGGGCACATTTCTGGGAGTGAGATGGGGAAGGGGGTTAATGGAGAGCCACAAAGTGCATATATATAAGTTTATGATAAGACGGAAGCTTGGTGCTTCTTGGGCAAACTCACCGGCCCAAGTAACTCCGTCAACTAACGAAGGGAAGGGGGGAGGAGTCCAGTGACGTCACTGACATCGACGTCACCGGACTCCTCCCCCCTTCCCTTCGTGAGCCGACGGAGCCACTTGGGGAAGGGCGGAGGAGTCAGGTGACGTCGATGTCCGTGACATCACCGGATCTCTGACGGGACTCCCGAAAGCCGGCGGAGAGGTGAGTCTTTTCATTTTCGATCAAAAGAATTTTAATTGATCAAAAAGTTTACCGATCGTTAATTTCCCCAGCCCTAATATAAATTTAGATCTTTAATGCTATAATGTACAAAGAAAAATGTTAGTGTGCATGGGTTTTTTTTGTGTACCAACATTTATGCTAAATTACTTTAAACATGAAGTAACTATGGCCTTAACATTTCAGAGCTCCAATATGAAAATTGGTTATAGCTTGGATCACCTTTTTCCTTTCAGATACATGTACTGGATAAACTATGGTAACAAAGGTAATACTACTCTTGAAACTGCTGGTATGGATGGATCTGATAGGCATGCAATTGCCTTTGTACCGATGGAACAGCCAGTAGGTCTTACTCTAGATCGCTTTGCTTCCCGTCTCTATTGGATCAGCGAGTACAAAGAGGTACAGTTGAAAGATTGCCCTCTTAGAATTTTGCAGTCGGCTGACCTGTTGAGAGGGCACTTCACTGCCAAAAAGTATCCACTTAATTCTATGCATACCATAACTTCACCGATTATGTTGAGTTTACACCTTGTTTAAAGTTGTATTATGCCTGCAGATTTTTGATATGTTTCTTGCTATAGTCTATAGAAACTATTCGTGTTGATGGAAGTGGTAGATCTACATTCCCAGATGTCCTAAAGAAAGTGCCAAATGCTTTGGGCCTTGCAGTGTTTGAAGGATGGTTCTTTTTGGCTGATGAAAAACACTTCTACTTCTTGCTAAGAGATAAGCCAACAGATGAAGATTTTTTGATAAACACTTCAAATATTTCTACATTTACAGTGCTGCATGAGCTTCAGCAACCCACTAGTAAGTGTATATACTGATATATGCCTCACTGATAACTTTTAAAAGTTGTATTCTACAGCACATTTTGTGGCATCCTCCCTTGTGCAAAAAAAGCTATATATAACCTTACCCTTTATATTTTTCTCCCAGGTGAATTATCACCTTGTTCTCCAAGGACCTGTAGTCATATCTGCTTGCTTTCTCCAGTGTTGGACAAATCTTACAAATGCGCCTGCCCTGCAGGGCTGTTTCTCCTGCCATCTGGAAAGTGTGAAAGTGAGTCTATTTTACATTGCCGTGAAATTCTATCTATACATTTTGTAGGTTTCTCAATGTTTACATTTCAACTGATCTCTTTTCTCCATATTAGACATTTAAAACATCCGAAGAAGCTTAAGTTACATTTTATATGTCCATATTATGGTAAAGTGCAAATGGCTGTTTTTATCACTGTATGATGGGCCACCTAATACTTTGACTTTGAACGTCAGGCGCAAAGGACCTGTAGCAATGCCCTTGCCCCCTAAGGTCCTCACACTGCTTCTCTGTAACATTAACACTCAGTATTTGTTTTATTCATTATTGGTATTTATATCACGCCAACACTTTATGCAGTGCTTTACATACTACACATTCAAACCACTCCCTACCCTCGGAGTTTACAATGGAATAAGTCTCCTTTATGAACCGTTACTCTTTGCTTGCATACTCTATTTTTACCTGGAACCTTTCAGCCAAAAACCAACTAGCAGCAATTGACTGTGAAATCTATTGCTTTGGGGCTTTTGGCCATGGAGGTCTGGATGAGTAAGTCTGTAAAGACTCAGAGCTCTGTCTCACTAAAACTTACAATATTCCTTGGTATCTGAAGACTGGCATGTTTTATGAATATGAAACAGTATATTTTTTTCACATCCTGTGTTTGCCTACAGCCTCCATTGAGGTAAAATCCTTGCCTGAAGAAAACTTCTTTTAAATCCAGCATTCACCTGCAATATTAAATTTAGCTCTCCAAAAAACTAAAATCTATTGAAATGTTTAACTGGTCAATTATGACTAATACATTTCCTAATGAGGTGTTGCACTACTGAACAATGTATGTGACTTACTTTTATTAGTATTCTAGGAATTTTTGTAATCTTAATGGTTTGTTCTTAGATCTGAAGATTATATATGGCAATTCTAATGGAATCTACATGGCAGAACTTGGGTTTCAAGGTGTTTTTGTGAAAAAGAATCTTGTCCGTCAAACAACAAACACTAATTTAATGGACTTTGACTGGAAGAGAAACCTTGTATACTGGGCAGATGAACATGGTCTCCTCATGCGAGCTAATGGAATTTTGGGAAATGTTAAAATTATTCAGACAGGCAAAGCAGGTATGCTTTTTTTTGCTGTACTTCACCTATAGAATTTTTTTTTTCCTTTGAAAATACAGCACATAGTTACATTTTACATTGAAGCATGCATTTATAGATGCTTGTATGTGTGCCAAAATCACTGAGCAACCAGTGGCATCTATTAACAATGCATTAGACTGATTTAAACATACATTGGGAAAGCAACACGCTGGTAGAATACTGCAATGAAACACAGGCAATGCTCCAATTGGGTTAACTGATACTCTGCACTGTAACTGAAATTTTTTTATTTTACACATGGCAAAAACCTAAAATGTACTAACTTTTATGAAAGGTGGGATGGTAAAACAAAAACCTGTTTGAGAAGTGGTGGGCTGGTACTTCAGACTTTACTAAGTTTCTTGGGGCTGTTTAACGGTTACAATGACTAGAGTTTTTGTATGCAGAATAAATCTCTAATGGCTGCATGCTGGTTTCAAGTATAGAACTCTGATATTAAACCAGGAAGTTATTAAACAGGTGGCTAGTTAACTAGGGTCAGTAATGGCAACCTAGGTTTTTTAGTACTGGTTTCCACACATGCTTTTCATGAAAGATGTAATGTGGTAACCTACCTCATCTGGTTATCGGTTACCTGGCATGACCTTTTGAGTAAGCAATTTTACAATAAAGTGCTAATGCAGCTGTGAGCTCATACCATTGGAACTAGTAAATATTGAGGGTCATGTTCATGTTAACAGGGTCAGTGACTTTTGCAGCATCAAATTGGACTTCCTCTTCAAGTGATCCAAACTCTGTCCTAAGACCAGGCATACTCCAATTTTTCACTTTGTAAATTTTTTTTTTACGGTTATGGTTTGTACTGTAATTTGTAAATATTTCTGGGCTTTAACGGTTGATGGGTTCATTAACCTTAGTGGAAAGAAGTTGGCGAAAATCTTCAAATGTTCTGCTTATGCAATATCCTGAAAAATGTAGAACTTGTCTAGAATGCCTCCTAAAAATAGCAGTGCACTCCTGTTGCTACAGCCTCAAGACTACCTACTGTGAAATCTAAGGCTCTGCTGCCTGATTACTAGTTGCAGAAGATTGAGCGGGATTTGGTGACATTACTGTGCTGCTCACTGTTCTGCTTGCTGGAAGGTTTGACATGAGAAAGGAAAGCCCTGCCTCCGCCATGATAGCAACCGCCACACGCAGTGCAGAAAGTCCATAAGAGAAAAGATTAGAGAAAGCACAGCACACTGAATATCGCAGATAAATCACCTTTTTAACCCCTTCGTGACTGACGACGTAAAATGTACGTCGCCAGCATCGGGGCTGTTTAAACAGACTCCCGGCGACTTTTGCACTAAATGTGGGTAAAATTGCACTTACAAAATGATATTTGATCAGAAAATATAACGGGGAAAGCAGCTCCTACCGTATCAGATGTAAGGTCACATCAACAGAGCAGGTCCCTTAATGTCAGTGGAGGTGATGTTGTTCAGGCCACAACCTCAGCCTCCTCAGTGCCTTATATTCCTGGACACTTGTAGCACATTTACACATAGCTGATTCAACATCTACTCCAGTGTTCCCATCTCTTCTACCCTTCCCTTCCTTCTGCAAGCTTTACAGTGATGGTTAGTTCTGCACCTGTCCTCTGACCTCTTAGACCTGATTCACACCGAAGTGGCACAGTTTTTGCACACATGTTAGCCCCCCATTGTCTGGTGCCCCACATTTCAAGTCTTAAATGCTGAGAGAGGGCTAGAAGTATATACTTCTGTTCTTGCTGCTGCAGGCTTCCTCTGTGTAACTGGCACCTAGCACACTTTCTGAGCCCCTCTAGCTGGCAGTTGTAACCTGATGTCATTGCATACAACTCGGGACCAATAGTCCTGCATTGCATGTGAGGATAGTAAGGGCCTGCCCACAATTGATTGCACTGGAGGAGTGCTGGAGGGAGGTATAATGCAAGTATTACTCCACCCAAAGCTTAATGAGTATTTAACCCTTGATGGGGTGGGAGGGGGCTGGTGTATGCTTTGTAATTAAAGTCTTTAGTATGCTAAATGTTTTTAAAATCACAATCTGCAAACTGAACATTGATAGGAATGCTAACCATAATTTTCTCTTAGTTTGCATGGCAAAAGTGGACATTGCTACTGGAAACCTTTACTGGTTACCCTGTGAAAAAAACAAGATTTGTCTAACAAAGCATTCTGGTTTGGGAACAAAGGTCATCTATGTATCCAGCTATTCCATACAATACTTTCTGCTTAACTGGGAGACGAGGTTTCTATATGTGGTGGAAGATGGTTCAGTAATAAGGCAGATGGACCTAGATGGTGATAATGTACAGGTTGTGTTTAATGCGGCTAACCTCACACACATAAACTTGGATCTAAAATCGAACAGCATTGTGTGGCGATCACAGGACTCTGGTAAGTACTTAATTATATTTGATACAATCCTGGAAAAAATATACTAAAAGGATAAGCAATCTATAATTTTCAGTATAGCTAGTATGTAGTTCTGTTGCCACTTCTTGCTTCACAATTTTAAAGCTTGCGTGTTTCACCATGCCTTTTTTCTTAGATGCCATGCTACAGCTTGGCAACTACTACAGGTTTGACTGTTTTAATAGTAGCAAATAGTATTGTGTGTGTCTTATTTGACCTTTTAAGTGGTGTAACCAATTGGTATAATTGTAAGCAAAAACGCGTGTATATATATATTATATGTATATATGTATGTATGTATGTATGTATGTAT
>NW_017307707.1:199127-209276 GCF_000935625.1 Nanorana parkeri
GCTTTTAAAAATATTTCTGTTAAAGCCATCCTAGAAAGTAATTTTCCATCCAGCCTCACAAATAAAGGGGAGGGGCAGGGGCTGCTGAGAAGCTGTAGAATAGGTAATGTGAAGCTGACTAATTCCGGCCAGCTCTTGATTAGTGTTCTCTCATAGCAATGACCCCCAAGAGGAGCTGCTTTAATAGTCCAGTTCTATCATTTCCTGTGGTAACCTGCCCATTTTCTGTACCTGTAAATTCAACAATTCAACAATTCAATTCAACAATTCAACAATTCAACAATTCAACAATTCAACAATTCAACAATGCAGAGATGCAGAGATGCAAAGGGGCTTTATTCAGGCCACGGAAATCTGTTTGTTTTTTTTTTCTTCCCCTGAAGGGAAGACTGATTAGACAGGTTTACCAATAGCGGGGTTAAGTGGGTGTTCATTCCCATTAGTCACCTGTGAATGGCCTTGCCAGGATGTACTGCGTGAATGAACTCTGCTGGTAGAAATAGCTTTTAAATACCTTTTCTGTAGTGCAATATAACAAATATAGAGCTCCCCTAGGGCCCTGACTAACCATTGGCAAGTTGAATACATATACAGTCTGCTGGTGTGTGTGGTGCCCTTTAACTTGGCATGGGAGTGCTTAACCTTCAAATGAAGGTGTTTTTTTAAATCCAAAGTTGGAGAAATGCTTACAAAGTGTTCTAGATTAACTGAAGATGAAGGGATATAATCTCACGAACTGCAGCAAAGTTCCTGCAGTAAAAAGGTAAATGAAGACAAATGTGACAGCAGTATGTAGATGCAAGGGCAGACAAAATGGACATGTACTTTTGACTATTGCATGTGGATTCTAATTTTTTTTTTACTTTAATATGTTTTAGGGTTTTATTCCTTTGGCCTTTTAAAAGGAAAGCTGTCCAAACTAAAGGATGGTTTTACAAACCCACCAATGGATGCATTTGAACCCTATATATTATCTTATAACAACCCAACAATCGAAATATGGGATAAAAGGACGGTGACACTGGCTTCCTCACTTACTGAAGAAAACCTGACCAAACTTCTAATCGTAACATCCAGTCTTGTCAAAGGCAAGCAATTTACCACTTTTGGTTCTATTGGTTGCATAACATTTTCACAATTTTTTTTTTTCTTTAATCCTTTAAGGAAGTAATTCGGCATGTGAATTGGACAATGGCGGCTGTATGTCTGAGGAACTTTGCATATTTGGCCCTATGAAGATTGTAAAATGCCTCTGCCCAGATGATCGGGATAACTGCTCTAATGGCAAGTTCTTAGGGTTTGCAACTATATTTCCAGTCTGGAATGAGGAGCCAAAGAAAATTGTTGCAGGAAATCAATCCTCCCATTGAGTAACTGTAGATTTCCAATACTAAACAGTCCTTGCATCACTTGGATATGTGTTTTTTGACTTCTACCCATTTTCATAAGTGCAGGGACCTGTTGGTTTCCTTACCTGATGCAGGCAGAGGTGCATGTGTACTTAAAATGTTTGCCACAGTAAAATGGGGGTTTGGGACCTGTTTGCAGATAAACCTTAGCGTGTGCTTGCTAGTGCCTCTGAAAAACTGCTAGACAAACTCAAATGCGTAAAACTGGGACCCTTCCATCAATGTAGATCTAGAGAAAAGCTAGAATTGTGTTTAGCCTAATCTACACAGTTAAGTGGTGCGTGTGTGGGGGTTTTTTTTCTTGTCTAGTTTGTAATCCCATTTCTCTAGAGATCAACTATATGCAAACGTTTTGCTTCATAGTACTGCACTAACAGTGATTTGATTTGGGCAGGTTTTATCGTACTGAGAACCTAGGCAAGTTAAGCTAAACTCCCAGCCCTTAACAGGACTGTGGATGAATATAAAAGAAGGGCAAATACAGATACTACCTTATGACTAAAAATAGGTAAAACTTAGCTGCATGTATCCTAAAATATTGTAAATTATGTTAAAACTCAAAATATGTAAAGTGACGCTACAGAAATTATCAAATGCACAATGGCTAAAATATAGAGAATACGAAGTCAAACTGAACTACCCTGAAATATATGTCCCATAAAATAAATGCTAAATAGAGCACAGAATTAAATAAACTACCCTAAATAACTTTAGTGCTATCTAATAAAAAAAAGCAAGCAAATATTCTCTTAGCAGCTCAATATGGGAAAGAGTTTCAATCATCTAATCTGCATTAAGGCTTGATGTGTTTTATCCATTTGAAACCAACATTATTTTTGCTACACAGGGCTATAAGAATAAAGCAAAATGAAATGTTGGCTTCTAGGAATCTCAAATTGTTAGCAATTTAGGGTGACCGCTTGCATTTAATTCCCCCAGGAACCACCTGAACCTGGATGGCTGCTCCAGCAGTGCGAGCTGATTTATGTAAGATTTCCAAACTTTGGGGAAAAATAGACGCTTTTGCCATCGACACTACCACAGACTCTGGCAACCAGCCTTCTATATAGTCCTGGATCTAACCAATAGTGATGGGCTGAGTTCTGTTAAAATTTTAAAACCTGGAAAAAAAATTAAATTCAATGTTCCCAGACCCTGGAAAATCTATTGTCCCCCTTTCGAAGGCTTATATGCAAGTTATTGGCCATAAAATGGTATGGTGAGTTGTATTTCCCTTGGGGACATGTATCCATGAAAAATAAAAAATAAAAAGTTTTTAAAGGAGCAGTGATTTCAACATTGCTTAAAGGTAACCATAAAAATGAAACCTTCCTTTTTAAATATTGTGCCTGGGTGTCCCCTTAAACTGCCTGTAAAGTGTCATCTATACAATGTATAGAACCTGCTGCAGCAAAAATGTCAAAGAAAAAAAAAGCGTGCGGTTCCTCCTCCCAAACAATACCAGACCCTTTTTTAGGTCTGGTAGGAAAGTTGGGAGGGACCCCATTTAAATAAAATAAATACGTGCTAGCAGCCCACCCCTTCCTGCCATACCAGGCCACATGCACTCAGCACTGGGAGGGTGCTTTTCCAGGGTCACCCCTGGAAAAGCACCTTGTCCCTGTGCCGATGGGGACAAGGGCCTCTTCCCCCACAAGCCTTGGGGTGTTGGTTGTGGGGGGTGCAGGCAGGGGGGCTTCACATCAGGTTACCTCTTTAGTAAATGTGTACCCAGATGTGCCTCCCCCCCTCCCTTGTGACTGAGTAATGGGTACTTGTACCCCTACCGATTTTCACTAAAGGGTTCAAAGATATTCAAAATAAAAACATCAGACTCTTAGAAATCCTTTTAATCAAAAAAAACTAAACATTTTTGACAAGTCTTTAAAAATAAATAAAAATGGATCCACCAACTTAATCCAGGGTCAATTATGACGTCCAAGTCGTCCTACAAAATATAAAATAGAAACAATTAGATGCCTGCCTACCCGTCTGCTTGCAACTAGCTCCCGACGCAGAATGGCATGGACAGGTGCCGGCAAAATATAAACAATTGGGCAGAGCTAGCGGTGATGGGTAGCTAGTTCCACCCAACTATCTACAGTTGTACTACATCTGACAGGTGAGCCATGATTTGGCAAAGTAGTCATGACTGCCCAATCATGGCTCTTCAGTGCACTGTGGTCAGGTGCAAGGCTTTAGCCAATCATGGCTTCACAAGGCACTGTGTGCTCCGCAGTGCCTTGTGGGGTGCTCAGCAGGGGAACAGCCCACCTAACGCCCTGATGGTTCGTGTGTTCGCCGAACAACTCTTGGTCGACTCTTAACATCGCGCCCAACACTGCTAACCTCTTGCCCTCAGTTGACAACTAATCAGAAAGAGATGACCTTTAGGGGTCAGAGTGAAAATGGGTTTTTGCGGCAGGTGAAGACTGTTGCCTAGCTACATGTTGCTTTCATAATATAATCTTTACAGGTGAGGAAGCATCATTGGAAAAACTGCGTTTACCAGAAACTTTAAGCTGTGGACGGACCTTTATTTTGTGCCGAGATGGGAAACAATGTGTATCCGTGCAGTATGTGTGTGATGGAGAAAAAGACTGTTTGGATGGCTCAGATGAGGAAGACTGCACAATTTATTGTAGTAATGACGGTAATAAAATATACTGCCTCTTTTCTGAATATGAACACTGATCTGTGTACAGAAATGCATACTTTGACAGCAACACCAGAGACGAGGATCTGCCTATGCTTAATTTGTGAACAATTTTGCAAATTAAAAAAAAAACTCCTTGCACAATTGTCGGCTCCCCCAAACAGTTTCAAAACAAACTAAATATGCATGCTGTGGACCAATCCTCAAATAGAAAATAGATTTTCCTTGAAATGATTGGCTTTTGTGACAGCTGACCAGCAAAAAAGGCTATGCACTGTATTATGGGCTGCTCATTTCAGTGGCAAACCTACAAACTTTTTGGCCAAAAGCCTGCAATTTGTGAATGTGATAAATTCAGGGGATTTGTCATGAACCTGAACCTCATGCTTAAGCGTCAAACCCTGTGTGAACCTATTCACCCAGTTAAATGTAAATTCACTCAAATGTCTGATTTGAACTGAAACCCTGCCCCTTTTAATGCAAAGTTTAGCCAAAATGGTGGTATTGAATACAGTAGGTAAGGTTTAGAACCTGTCATGTTTAAAAACTGGTCCCCCTTTTGGAAATTTGGACAGCAAGTGATGGAAAATATTTCCAATGTGGACAGATCAGTTGAAACAAAACTGGTATTACCAGAGCAAGTTGTACCCTTCCCTGCTGTACTTATGGTTATTGCAGCTGTCTGGAGACTTTCCCTGCCCACCTTTAATGTCTGCCCATGAAAAACCTAGGGACACAAATTGCAATAGCAATCTAACCTTGGGCATAACTCTTCCCACCATTTCTAAAGCTAAAGCAACTTTGTTGTAAATGCGCTTCTATTGTTGCAATACTTTTTATAGTTGCAATATCTGTTGGAGGAATTCCTAAAAGTCTCATTCTTTTGCTTAGACAGAATTGTGTAATGTGTACAAGCTTGTAGTGGCATGCTCCATTCTCATGTTTGTTTTCTTCCATATTGATTTAAATTGAGTTACTTATGCTATACTTCTAGGAACTTTAAAGTTTAAGCAAGAATCTGTTGCCTACTAAAATGTTCTACATGTTAACCATTTGAGGACCAGAGTGGTAAACCCCCTTCCAGTCCAGGCCATTTTCCAGTATTCAGCACTCCCAAGACAGGCAGTGTCCGGGTTACGAACAATATGGGGGACTGTAGGTTTGAGTTGACTTTGTATGCAAGTTGGAACGGGTACATTTAAGTGCAACTCCAGCCCAGACTTGTTTTTTTATTTTGAATAGCATAGGGAAGGGTTAACCCCCTGTAAATTTGTTTTGCTGTCCTCCACTGTGGCTCTAACCCCCACACCATGCTAATCAAAACTGAAAAACAATACATTTGCATGGAGTTCTACTTTAAATGCAACTTGGACAGATGTTTGTACAATTTCCTGTACAATACCAGACCCAGAAGAGACAGGTACTCCTCTGCATGTCTAACTTCCTGCAATGTACAGTACTACAAACATTGGTAGCATTGCAACTAGTGGAACAGCCTGGGACCTCCATTTGTAAGTAGGAGTCATGCGTAACTCGGACTGCCTGTACGTTTACATTCACTCATGCAACACTGTAATTTAAGCTAATTTTATTACTATATAAAGTACTGGATTTTTTTAGATCAACTGCTTTTCCTAAGCTGTTATGAAACCTTAGCCATATTTTTGGTAAATAATAAAAGATGGGTCATGTCAGGTAAATGGATACCTGACATGACAAAGTTGTGTGCTCCTGTAAAATTGCTAAAACTACCATACCCAAAATTGGTCATGGGTAATACTTTAAAAGCTTTTAGTGCTCATCAATTTAGTACTAACAGTGATTGATGGTCCTAGAATTATTGCTCATGCTCTGACATTTGCAGTGATGTGTAACATTTGGCACATTTGTAGTTTTTCAAATGTAATTTCTAATTTTTTTTTCCTACAGTTTATTGCCTTTACATAGGGGGCTAACACGCCCCCTATGTGATGGCAAATATACAGGGACAGGTCCTCTTATACTTATTGCGCTCAGTGCTGCTGGGCCTCCTGCAAACTCTTTGCGGTCACTTCTGAATATGTGCGCTTGTTCTAGCAATGTCTGCATAGCATTTTTCAGAGCTGGTTTCCTAAAGGTGTAAAGTGGACCACAACTTTGTAATGTTTGTTCAAATGGCTGCTTTTGTCTGCCATGAACCTGTGTAATAGGCTGACAATGCAGCATCAGTGGAAGACTAGCACAGGTTGCCCATAACAGGAAGTGCCTGAACAGTGACCTTTATGACAGGATCACTAGGTATTTTAATGAAAGCTGCAGATTTAAAAATATTTAACATGACTTTTAGAAGGTTACATAAAACATTCAGATTGAGATTTTAATGACTGGTTTTACATATACTTTAAAATTGCTGATTTTGAAGTCCTGGACGTACTATGACATTGCTGAAAGACAACCTTTTTAGAAGTTGTATAAATCCACTGTTAGTGGATATTTTGAACAGTGTTTTTAATTTCCTCTTTTCTCACAATAAAACCAATCTCCAAGACTTTTTTCAGTGTGTCAACGCTACAAAATGTATTGAGAAGAAATACCGTTGTGATGGTGTGCCAGAGTGTCCTGATGGATCTGACGAAAAAAACTGTGGGACCCCAACAGATGCCTCAGCTGTTCGGTGTTTTTCAAAAAATTGCTGTGTTCCAGTGAGTTGGGCCTGTAATGGTAAACCAGACTGCATTGATGAGGCTGACGAGCAAGGATGTGGTAAGCCAATGTGGCACAAACTGTGCCCCTCAAGCTTGATCCTGCTGGTTTATTTTGCTTTGATACCCAAGCCTTTTCTGGTTGACTTGTATGTAATTTTTTGTCCCTGTTTTGGTGCAGTATAATGTGCAGTGGTTCACAGTGGGAATGTAGTGTAGTGCTCATACCCAAAGAAGCTGCTGGAAAACATGAGCACTTCTATCCCACACCAGGATATATCGCCCAAACTGGATCCACAGCACACATGTCTTGTAGGTATTTATAGAAGTTTGTAGAAGAGTGAACTATAGTTTGATGTTATACCCATAAATGGCTATAGTCAATAAATTCAGAATTAAATATACAGTATCTCCTCGGCTCTGGCTATTCTCAACCATAGTTGATACCAAACTGCTATCTAAAATTTTATTTTTAGTCAAAGATTAAGTCAAAGTATACCTGGGTCTCAAACTTACTGGCCAATGGTACTTGACTAGGCTAGCCTGCATTGGGACCCAAGGTCCTACTTGCAGAGGAAATTTAAGCTCCGTAACACAATGGCCCATGGCCTCTCACCACTCCTGCCGCTGATGAGCCTGGATGACTATTCCCTCGTTGGCCAGCAAAAGGGATGTCCCCCTCTCCAGCCAACTGTTTCCTGAATTTTGTCAATGGTTTGTGTGCAGAGGCAGCTGATCTTTCCAGTAGCGGCCACCAGGTCCCAGCAATGTTCATTTTGTCAAGGAAGGTAGTGACTAATGGTGTAGCAGTTAGCTTCCCTACAGCAGCATAAATGGTGGTCACAGTGCAGAAGCTCAGGCAGTCCACTCAGTGGTGTCCATAGCTATATCTCGGCAATTGCAGTGGTGATCACTTCCGGGTCTCTCTGGGGTGATCGGGTAGTTCTCAGCAGCGGGCCCTGTCACTTCCAGTGTCTCTGCAGCTCTGCCTGCGCTCCCAGAGTTGAGTCCACACCTACCCCCAGGTTGTAAAAGCCTCCTAGGAACTAGTTTGTTCTGTGTAAAATGACATTCTTTCCCTCAACACAAAGTCCCATAACGTCTCTGCCATACAAGTCCTGATGGTAGTGATTAACTTTACAGACCATAGCACTCTAGCAATGTAGCAACTGTGTAGGGGCTACAATAGCATTTGGCCTACATGAACATGGCATTCGATCTCATGAGTAATTCTGCGCACATTTTCAGAATCTTTTCAAAGACCATGCCATATAGCAGTATAAATTGATTTAATTAGATGGCATGTATTGAGTGAGTTTTATGCATCATAAGTGCTGTAAAAACCTTTCATAAATATATTAAGCGTTTAACAATTGAAGGAATCCTTCTGTCCTTAATCATGTTAAATTTCTGTCCTTTTAAAAATCATGTTTCACACGTTACTCCCAAAAAATAACCAGCTTAATTTACCCTGACAATCCTGCTGCTGATTAGAAATTTTGAATTTGAGCTGGTAGCTAATCCCTCATCTTCCATGGCTGCTAAAGTATGTAGAGCAGTAGCACATAGCGGTCACCTAAAGGACAGGGGTATCTGACGTGGCATCAGAGGCGACTCTTATTAGAGTGGGGTGGTTCCCCAAGGCCTCGCGGCCACCTAACCTACTGTGGGGGTTGGCATGGCCAGCGTGGGCAAATCCACCTTGGTCCTCGGTATCGTAGTGCTGCCCTGCCAGGACTTCACTACGCACATCCCCTGCTGGGACTCTACTCAAGCCCAGCCTGGCTTTGTGCTTCAGTGCAGCAGTGAGAGCAGAGAGCTCTCACAGAGGGGGGAGAGCCCGGACAAAGAGCAGCCAGCACTTCTGTCAGCAACAACCAATTGACTCCTGCTTGTCATCCAGCCAGGTTCCTGCCCACCCCTCACCGTCTGAGCATGTGGAGTGGACTTGCAGGGCTTCTACAAGCGACCTGTTTTCATGGTAACTTTCTCTGGGGCTGCTGCACACCTATTGTGGCAACAGCACACCCAGGACACTGAATTTTATGTAACTGTAAGCTGACCCCTATATATTATAGAAGAACCCTAGCTGAGGGTCTGGTCTGCCGTGCATTGGCTCTGGTCTGTGGTCTGCCATGCATTGGTTCTGCAAGTAGTTTACTTTTCAGCCCATATAAATAGGTTTGTTGTGCACCAGTTATTCAGTTTTCACTTATAGTTGTGCTAATGGCAAGGTAAATGCATTAAAATATTTAACTTACTTTTGGCACTACAAATAGGAGTGTAAAAATAGAAATTTGACACCACGTGCTATGGCTCATTTGTACCAGATTGGTTGCAAAAATGGTGCTTGGTGTGTGAGAAAAAAACTTGCTGACCCCTGGTCTAATTCATCTCACCTCCTGGGTGACATGGTACCAAGGCCAGTGCTAGTGTTGTGCAGCCACCTGAGGCCACCAGGGAGGTGCCCTCACATTTGAGCTTTGCTTAAGGCCTCAAAGTCTAGAACATCTAAAAGATGTTGCTTAATACCTTGATGGATTTCGTAAGAGAGCTAATGGGCAGTTGACTGCTAGACCGGAAACTGCTGACCAATGGTATTTATAAACCACCTCCCGCCCAATCTGCATGGACCCCAGTGCACACCAAAGGTTCCTGCTCACCTTGTAAGTACATGATGACTTTTAAACACCAGCACACAGGGATCTTCTCAAAAATCACTTTTAATTTGGAATAAAATCTGCAAAACGGCTTGCACATTTCAGCCTAAACCATGGGCCTTAATCATAGCGAATATGTACGCCCAACCTCCAAATGAGGATCCTCAATTGCAACTTAAGATCCACCAGGTTTCACATTGCAGATTCTGGGAATGTCACCAACTCTCATGCATTAACCCTCTCTACACCTACTTGCCTTGTTCCTTCCACATTAATGACTGGAAAACCTGGTAAAATAACCAGAGTACGGTCCTTAACTTGAAAAGGCTGTATTTGCATGCATGTTAACTATCTGGCACTCCCCCAATTCTCATCTTTGCAACATTTTATCATGCAAGTTTCTTGACACTCTACCTGAAGCTTCATCTGAATGTTTTACACTTGCAGAACCCAAGGAATGTAGCAGTAATAAGTTTCAGTGTACTAATGGACAGTGTATTCCCTATACCATGCGCTGTGATGGAGACTATGATTGTGATGATCACTCAGATGAACAGACCTGTACCATTTCTAAACCAGTCCACTGTCAAAGTGGGGAATTTAAATGTCAAAGTGGTGAATGCTTGCTAAAGGAATGGAGATGTGATGGTGCCAAAGACTGCAAAGATGGAAGTGATGAAAAGGTAAATAACATGCTTTTGGGGGTTTCACAAGGCAACTATTACGTCGGGTGTTTTTTTTTG
>NW_017307707.1:209475-241667 GCF_000935625.1 Nanorana parkeri
GCTGCTCCGTCTCCCAGCGCGGAGGAGAGAAAGTGACAGCCGGCCGAGCCCTGCGGAAGGAGAACGCTGTTTTCGTGGGGGTTTTTTTTTGGGGGGGGGGGGGGGGGTTCTCCACTGCAGCCATTTAATGCAGCTTGGTCACTGTACTATTTCAAAGTATAAAGTGATTGGAAAAGGAGCTGTCGCATTACCATCACCACCTCTCATCTTCCAATCACAGAATGCCTTGTATTCTTTGAGGAAAAATGCAAGGGGTTCTGTGAATGGGCTATAGTGAGGGTAACAGAAATTGAAGTGTATCAAGCACACAAGATGTGTGGCCTCCGTAAAAAATTGGGAAAGGTTGCAGAGCTGATTAGGCGTGTGGCTCTTAGATAGTTCAAGGTAGTGCTGGAAAAAGAGCATCACAACCTGATGCTTGGAGTAGAGATAAAAGACAAAAGTGGTGGTGGTGCACTCGCATTGTGGCATTGTAGCTGCGTTTGGAGGACTTCTTGCTGTGGAATCCTTGGTGTGATGGTCGAACAAATCGACAGCTCTGGAGATGTATGCGCAGAGAGACGGCCAGCGTGCTGATCGTGTCATTGTGGACATTAAAATTGTGAAAATACACACCTTTCAGCTGCCGTTGTACCAGAGCAGCTAGTGTGTGGATCCCTCAATTACCTTGCAGCTGCTTCCCTGCTCAAGACGGCTTGCCCCGCTGCTCTTGAAGACCAGCTGTGAGCCAGCTCCTGCTGCCTTCCACCTGCCATTCTGCCAGGCTGTTCAGTGTGAGGCTCCATTCCTCTTACACAAGTAAATCTTGCTACTGAATGAGTTGCTTCACCCAGCACGATCCAGCTGCTGCTCTGCACTGATGGACAGCACACCAGAGAATACCCCACAGACTAACCAGACCTCCTGGCGGGCACAATTTACCACATACCCATGTGAGTGTGCTTTCACAATTTTTATTAATGTCCAGTGTCACACGATCAGCACGCTGGTCACTTTGGATGTGTGCTTACATCTCCAGAGCTGTTTTTGTTTAATCAATCGCCACACATCATCCAAGGATTCCACAGAAGTCGTCCATACTTAGACCTGGGGGTCCTCATAGACTGCAGATTTGGCAATAGTAAGCAATGCCAAGCAGCAGCCAGTAAAGGTAACAAGATACTGGCGTGTATTAAGAGGGATTTTAGTTATACTTCCACTTTATAACTCTGCCTCATCTAGAGTATGCGGTACAGTTCTGGTTGCCGACTCTCAGGAGGAACATCCTGGAACTGGAGAGGGTGTTCAGAGAAGGGCTACAACATTTAAAGGGATAGAAGGCCTGAGTTATGAAGACCACATTAAAAATCTAAACTTCACCTTAGAAAAGAGGGAATTAAGAGGGGACCTTTTTATTGCAGTCTTTAAAATCACCAATGGGAATCACAATATTAAGAACAAACTGTTTAATCCGAAAAGAGAAAGGGCATCCAGTTGGGACTGAGGTTTTGACCACATCTGCTTGAAGCATTACCACTATTAAACACAAGCTAGTCTAACGTTTGCTATTCCAGCAGCCATCTGCCATACAGGACATGCAATGTAGTGGTGGTTGGTGCCCTATGCTGTCTAGCTACAGAACTATGTTACAATCGCCACACAGTGATTCACAGAAACTAGGTGTGCGATGAACCTCTCCTGCTGAGGAAAAACGACTTGCCAGTTTGTCATAGTTATGCTTTACCGCAAAGTCAGAAGCCCAAAAAAGTATAGAAATGGTGAACATTGACTTGTTGCATGTTTGTGGTCTCTGACTCGGAGGTATTGAAGCCAGATACGATCAGGCCAACTAGAATTTTCAGAAAGAAGCCAACAGTTGTAGAACACAAATTGTAATTGTCAGTGGAAAAAGAAAAATGTGAAAGGGTAGAAAAATTTCAATTGCTAATGGGAAAGGTTTTGTTTTTTTATTCAAGTTAGAATAAAATGTATAGTATTGGGTAGTTGACTGAAGCTTGCTTACTTAACCAGTCATGCTTTTGCATTGGTGTAACTTTTTTTTTTTTTATTGGCTGTGACTCGTATCAAACAGACCCTTCAAAGGTCTGCCTCTTGACAGCTTCTCTTGCTTTACTATAGCGGTGTCTCACATTTTTACATTTCAGACACAATATAGCTTAATATTTTCTGATAATTACACCAGCCTTTTCCCCCCTTGACTCTAGGACTGCAAATTGGAGAAGATCACTTGTGAAACTGAGCAGTGGGCTTGTGCTAGTGAGGATCAATGTATTCCATCCTTCTGGCAGTGTGATGGAGGCAAAGACTGCCGTGATGGCAGCGATGAAGTTCACTGTAAGGTTTTAGAAGAAGCACTTAATAGAAATATTTAAACGTAACAAAAAAATTTCTGAAAATGATCTCAAAGATATTACTTTGCCAAAATGCATTTAACCATTGTGGTACCTTGTGTTGCTTTCCTTTTTTTTTTTATACCAGTATCCAACAGCATTAAGCAAAATGTCAAACTGAAGTTCTTTAAAGTGTATTTCCACTTTTGCAGTCAAATTTTAGGAAATCCCCCTATATATGTTTGGTCAGGGCTGTCTTTACCGCGGGTCAAAAGGGGCAGGTGCCCTGGGCCCTATAATTTACCGGGGGCCCACAATAGCTGCCCTTTTCGCTCCCAGCAGCAGACAAAGAGCTGCAGCAGCGCATGCACGGCCGTTCATCCTCTGTAGCAGCCGGCCTCTGAAGAGGCCGTCCGTGCGTGTCTCCTGCTGTGATCTCCTCCCCTGATGCCTGCCAGAGATCCGGCAGACAAGGAGGGGGAGGGTGCAGCCAGACAGTACAACTTTAAAGGTAATTCTGAAACAAATTTTGTTTTTAACATTCATTATCGGTGTATGCATTTGTCTTTAGCTGTATATGGACAGTACATCTTAGCACTTGCACACATGTACTGTCTATGTACTGTCTGGGAGCAGGACTGGGGAGGGACAACCTGGATTGTTGCATTTACAGGCATTTCACTAAACACTTCTGCAAAGATTATTCAGTCCATGTGTTTGGTGGTCTGCTGTGTACAGTAATTGCAATACAAATTTTACTAATATATCCATGTTCTGTACTACATGATAGATCATACAATAAGACTTTAAATTTAAAGTCTTATTGTATGATTTATCAAGTGGTATAGAACAAATTTAATTTTAAAGACAGCCCTGTGTTTTGGTATGTGTTCCTATTCATACAACGTACTAAAAAATAACTTTAAAAAAAGCTTACCTTTTACCGCAGTTCAAACAATAGAATATGGACTTCTAGGTACTTCAGATCCGTTCAGTCGTCTTATCTTCCATCTGTAATGTGGCAGCTGCAGTACTTTAAATTTGGCTGTGGACGAAGACCAAGAATTTCTGCAAAACATTTATGGCTAGGTGACTGGAGTGCTGACAATGTTTGAGACTTCTGTACAGCACAGCTGCATTATATCCTGTAGGATATACTATAAATCTTTCAAATCTCCCCTGCTTGTCATGTTATCTGCAATATTTACAATAGAATTACCGGAGTTCCAAAAATGTTAAATGCTCAAAACAAAATTCCATAAAATGCTTTACCTTTGTGTGATTCAACAAAGTGCTTGTTAAATTTGTAATAAGCCTAAGTATTTGTATACCGAGATGGATAATCTACAACAAAGACAATCATACAATTTTTGAAGCATTCGTGTCTGCATAAGATTGGATTAATTTGTATCCATATACATAGGCAAATAGTGTTCACTCTTTGTTGCAAATTTACACATCACTTGAGTAAACTTTTTTTTTTTTTTCCAAACTCGCATGTATTTTATATTTTTAAGGTGAGCCACTGGAGTGCAAAAACAACCAGTATCAGTGTACAAACTTTGACTGCATTCCAACTAATGTTATTTGTAATGGAGAAAATGACTGTCTGGATGGCTCTGATGAGGGTGGAAAATGTGATGTGCCATGTGAAGAAAAATGTTCATTTGCTTGCTATAAGACACCATCTGGTCCAGTAAGTAAAGTGCAGATTTAACTTTATGAAGTGCAAATGGAGATCAGGGCAGAATTTTAAGAAAATGTACATCCGACTCCTCTTATATCGAGTTAAACTGGCCCCACCCATTATGGTCTGATGCTGTATACTTTTTAGGCCTGGCAACAACTATAGTTTGAAAACCCACCTTATTAGCTATAAGCTGAATTGTTTGGGTGGGTATTCGTCATAATTCTAAACTGTACAAGAGGTTTCTGTCAAATTGAACGTTTAGCGTCTTAATGTGTGTGCATATTTGCTTTAAGAACAGAACTACTTTATATTGTATCCAACATGTCTGCCTGCACTCCTTATAAGGGTACATGTAGTAAGGACATATGGAAACTGATATTGCCCAACTCTTCAGAAAATACTGAAGCCACTGGATCAGCATGACAGCCAGAAGTAGTAAGTTTGAAATCTGTGCTTTAGAGCAGTACTCGGATTAGGTGGCCTGATTCCAGGTCTACATGCTTGTTGTAGGTAAATGACTCCAGAAGCATTAGAGCCAGAGACGGCCAGGCAATTTAAATAATTTCAAGTCCCCTGATTCTGTTGGCACTGGTTCCCATTTAAATTGAGCAGCTGTAGTTTCAGAGACTCCTGTGGTGGGTAAATGCTGTAGTACCTTTTTTGGGGTGGGTTTATTTATTTATTTATTTTTTTTAAGCCTAAGATTTCACTTGCTGTCTTTTTTTTTTTTTAATAGCTTAGAGAAAAATCTTTCCAAAGTAAATCACCTATTAGGGGTCATTCACATTGGCTTTTTAGGGCTGGCAGTGGATTGTTGCTGGAATCAAAGGTGAATGCAGACAGCATGGTAGGCTGGCAGGAGCCACAGCTGTCCACCGATCTGACCCTCTTTGCATGTATCTGCAGATCCAGTGGTTACCTGCAGCTATGGACAGATGACCGGCCCTGGATGCAGACACATTGCATCCAGAGCTGTTCACCTCTCCCTAGCTGCAGGTAGCCACTGGATGTGCAGATGCATGCAAAGAGTGGTGCACATCTGTGGCTCTAGTCAGCCTGTCACTCTTTATACATGCTTGGTGGCAGCAGCTGTCTGGAACCACCTGTGAACACAGCCAAATTAATCTACTGGTTCTTGCTGCAGGAATCAACTCCTGGCTTTAGAAAGCCCACGTGAATTAGGTCAGGAAAAAGTAAAAGATCCTCCTCATACTTCTGGTATTTTTGGCTTTTTCTGTAACTTTCAGTCCCAGTGGAAATGGTCACCAGGAAAGTGTATTCCCCTAGCTGGCTCCGAGCAATAACCTGACTTTATTGAAACTAGATTTAAAAAAGGTTTTGGCTTCAGATATGCTAAAGGCTTTTGGTCCTTTAAGGTACTATTAGGAGTATATAAAATAAGGCCAGCTAAATGTAAATCTTGTCATAAGTGCTCAATGAACATGGTAACTAGGCTTTTGTTAGGGTGTAAGTGACTTAATGTAGCTTTTATTATATTAATGGCAGTCAAGTACCTCCCTAATTCAAAAATATTTGGTAATGTCGATGTGTGTCCTGTTTCATGTGAACTGACTTTTTTAGTGGCTCATTAAAAATGCAAAATACATTTCTTTTTAGAAGTGCATGTGTGATGGAGGCTTCCGACTAAGCATTGATGGGAGTCTCTGTATTGATATAAATGAGTGCAAAGAGCTTGATCCTTCACCATGCAGCCAGTCTTGTATTAACCAAAACGGAACCTATGACTGTGCCTGTCATCCTGGCTATTCCCTACGGAATGATGGCCACAAGTGTCAAGTAACAGGTAAAGAGAATGTTAGTGTAAGCTTCTGTTTCTGTTTATAAAGTGTAACTTAAGTCTAACCCAACATGGTTTTATCTGGCTAACAATTTCTTGTTTTTTTTTTTTTAATTGTTTGTGATCAAGCAAAGCAATCTCCTCCTTTTACGTTTTGGCCTTACGCTGTCCATACATGCATTGCTACGTGATCAATGTGTGCAACACAAATGGTCAGATCAACTCAAATTTGCACAGGAAAATTTTTAAAACTGGCAACTGCTCCACGTAATGCACAATATGCTTCAAAATAGGAATTTTCAGACCAGTCCAATCTTTTTCATCTTCCAACAATTTACACAAAGCTGTTGAGATTGTATTGGAGGATTATTTGCTAGACTCTGGCATGAGATGGATGACAAATGTAGAACAAGCCAACTAAGGAAGTTGGTGCCATCAGTTGTGGTTATTCTGCATCATTTTGCAGGCAGTTTTCACTTCTCTGAAACATTCTAAACTTGAATAAATGGCATTTCAACGTGACCTAAGATTGTGCCCTAATGAATGCCACTATTTTACGGTTTCTTTAATGGGGAGTTTTTCACTCAACATACTGTCATTTTAGCAAAACCCATTTATTGCTAGACATGCAAGCCGGGCAAAAATGGCCACTAACTTTCTGCCAGGCTGCTGCTTGGATCAATGGTCTGGTAAGGGCTTTTAGGGGGACCCCATGCTCTTCAGTATTGGAGTCCCCCTAAAATTCCTTCCAGACCTAAAGGTGTGTGTGCATTCTATTACGCACGACATTGGGGAAAATTAAATATGTTTCATTATTTTTTGGGGAAATGTGGATGCATCCAAGCGTCCGAATATGCTTTTATTCATCTGAATCTCAATTCAGAGCGAACAAATCTTGCATGTCTATTTAATGCTTCCATGATGCTATTTGCAGAACAGTCTGGTATTTTTAGTACTCTTCGAAGATACCAGTCCCAGGACAAGACTCAAGAATCTTTCCAGAATAGCTGGGCAGACCCTGGTCTCCAATAAATTCACATTTTTATGTTCATGGCTTGGCTAAACAAATGGCCTAACAGATGCTTGCTTTAGGACCAAAAAAATTGACTGAAATGTTACTCAGACCTTTTACTTGGGCTTCTTTTTTAAAATGGCTTCAAGTTTGCTTCTTGGTTTGAAAGTCTAAGGTTTTATGTTTTTGTTAAGTTAGGCTGACCCTTGAGCTGAGGCAGAATGTGTTGATGCCAATTGCTTTAAATATACTGGCACCTTTTTAGAGGTTTAATTGAATGCATAATTTGCAACACAATCTTCACCATAAATCTACCTGTGCTAGTCTATTTCATACTATTAGCAATACTTTCTGTATATTTCTGTGTCTAGGTAAAGAGCCTGTCTTGCTGGTATCAGTCCAATTTAACCTAATGCTGTACAAGCTGTGGAGCTCAGAGGAGGAGATTCTGACCTCTACCGATAAGAGTTCCATGATCTTCTCACTGGACTATGATGTGTTTGAGCAGAAGGTCTTCTGGGTGGACCTCAATGCAGAAAGCATCAAATGGATAACCTTCAACACAAAAACCAAAGGAACTCTTGTTAAAGGTTGGAGAGTATGCAATCTCTTGACTAAAGTGTTTTTTTTGGAAGCAGCAGTCATTTTATAATGTGCCTTTTTTTTGTACTTCAGGAATTAAATCAGATTGCATAGCAGTTGACTGGGTTGGCCGGAACCTCTACTGGACAGATGGGACAGCAGGGCAAATTCTTGCTACAGCCCTGAATGGAACTTGGAAGGGATTTCCAGAATATGTGGTGGTTCTTGATGAGACTTTAGATCAACCGCGTTCTTTGGTCTTGCAACCTCTTGATGGGTGAGTTGAGAAAATTTCTGATCTGTCTACCCTTATTACCCATTACCAGGAATGGCGTTGGGCACTCATATTGCACACCTGGAGTGAACATGCCATATTTTAAATTTACTTGAAATAGTCCTGGTAAAACCCATTCTAAATTAAAGTCTTTATTTACAAAGACAGAAAAAAATTACAAATTACAAAATATAAATCCTAAATGCAATCTTGAATTTTCCAGTTCAATTCAATGCCCCCTCCCAGTAGCATATGCCTTTCCTACCCCTACAACTTCAGCCACCAACATCAGGGAAAGCTCTGTGTAAGCGCAGTTACCAAGAAGCTGAAAGGGGCCAGCTAAGGACTTTCACCACCCCCTGTGTGACTGTTAGTCCACGTGACTGTTGGTGTTCCATCGTAACAGGAAGTGCCAGATATATTTTCTCCCAATGCCCAAATGAAGCTACTGGGGAAGAGGAACAGTTAAAGTGAGTGTAGCGCTCACCCCCGAAGGAGCTGCTGAATGGTTAAGGCTAGTCTGATCAAATGGCAAATCACTCCAGTATATGTACCCTATCCCAGCATGCACCACTGGCTGGGGGAAGCCCAGTGATTGGCTGCTGTACTGTACATACACTACAGTGCCTCTTATTGGCTGTCCCTCAATATAATGGTCACACTCCACCCAGGGGGGTACAGGCAATGCCACACCTGGAATTAACCAGATAATTGCCACTATAAATCCAGCCAGGCTGACTACAGCCCTGGCTATCACTAAATGTCTAGGAGCCACCTCACAGAAACAGCACATTTGCTTTAAGTACAGTTAATGGTGCTTAATGGTACTCCCCAACAGTAAGCTTTCAGATGCATGCAAGAGCACAGCCGACCTGCTGGATTACATAAAATTGGGCTAAGGTAACCTGAGTGAGCCTTCTGATTTTGTCACCTCTGTATTTGCTGTATTTGCTGGCTAACAGTAGCTCAAATTGCTTATTTTGTTTTACCTGTAATTTACTGCAAATTGTGACATGCCTACTGGTTTGTTTTCAAAATCTTCTGTTATCTGCAGATTAATGTATTGGTCTGAAATTGGAGAAGAGCCCCAAATTGAGCAAGCTGGTATGGATGGAAGCCAAAGACAAATTCTAATCACTGAACAACTTGGTTGGCCAACAGGATTGGCACTTGACCTCCTGAGCTGGAGAATCTACTGGTCAGATGATAAATTTCATTCCATTGGTTCGGCCAGTCTGGATGGCACAGATATAAAGGTGCTTAATTCTTGAATACCTTTTTGGCTTTTTTTTTTTCCCCCCTTTTTGTTCAGCTTTCAAGGTGAATGGAAAATTGAACAGATTTCTCATCCACATAGTTTAACATGGATGGAGGAGTCTTCTGCTGCTGCTATTGTATTGACATCGGCTCTGTCGGCTGTCAAAAGTATCCGGAGCAGTGCCTGCATCTAACTGGATGCAGGCACTGGTTTGCTGACAATTTCCTGCACTGCTCTTTTGATCAGTAGAAGGATGCCAGGTGAGAGCTGGCAGACAGGGCCACCCACTGAGTGTAAAGCAAGCTTGAGTAGCAACCATTTTTTACTACTGTAGATTTCTTCTTTTTCATTAGGTGATCCAAATGAAAATCATTCAAAGCCCTTTTGCCCTGACTGTGTTTGAGGATGAGATTTACTGGTCTGAAATTCAGGCAAGAACCGTGCAAAAGATGAACAAGAAAACTGGCAAGAACTTGTCTGTCTTAATAAAGCGACATGGTCAGCCATATGGACTCAAGGTACTAGAACAGGCCTGATAAACTACATTTGTAATAACAAAAAGATTAGCGCATGTAGACCCTGCATGCGAAGGGTACTTTTGTACCAGTAAGTTTGTGAAAATGGCTACCAATAACATTCAGTAAGATCTATGAAGCTACTCGTACCTGTACAGAAGGGAGATCAATATTTGGGTTTTTCTCAGCCTGTCCTTATGTCTTCTCCCACCCACCCCCCTCAGAGCCAGGATTATGGGGTCCAATGTGTTGTCCAGTGCAATGCAGAGTGCTGTGCATTGTCGGGCCCAGTGTTGCAGAGTGCTGTGCATTGTACAGTCAACAATGCTTTGAAATACCCCTCAGGAATTGGCTCATTAGATATAGGGTTTGATTTACTAACCTTATAAACACACCACGAACATGTATACACCTCTGTAGTGTGTTCCCTCCCAGCATGATCTATGGGTGGAATCTAAACACCTTTTGTAGTGTGTACACACCCAGCAGGTGTGTTGTGCAAAGCCCTGCATGAATTACAAGGTGATGTTGTGTAAATTAGCTCTATGTTGTGTTGCTTGCGTTGATGAATGCAGGAATGTAAATGCATGAGCTAACCATTTTTGTCTAAACTGTGAAGCAGCATTATATATGCATCATGTGCATGATTTTTCCATATATGGCATTAGCGGAAATATGCTTTTAGAGACTTTTTGGTTGATACGTTTTGCTGTGTGAAAATCACACGCACCTGGTGCCTGTGTTTAGGTTAGTAAATCACCCCCATAAAGTTGTAGATCAGCATGACAGCTGTTCAGTTTTAAATGTTGCCTTGCAAAAGACCTACAGTCAGTATGCACAGAATGACTACTTGCAAGGTCAAAAGGCAGGGTGAACCCACCAAAGACTGGGTGGAATCATGTGTAGTTTTTTAGGCTTGGCCACTTGAATGGAATTTTTTTTGTCCATTTTAACATTTTATTACAAACTCTGGCTCTGGGTCTCTAAATGACCACTTAACTTGGCAAGGTTAAAAACAATTAAAATGTGAAGAGGCTGAGCATGACCAAATGGGGACTAGTCAAATTAATGCACAAACCAATGAGCTAACGAATATACCAAATACACTACATTAATGGGCTGCTGCGGCAGCACAGCCTTGTAACTAGCATTTTTAGGACACTGCATTAACAGGCAGAAATTGAGATGTACGTCAAAATCTATTCTACGACAAGGCACTACAAGGCTGCTGTAATCTTTGATATAAAAACACTGAAAAGTCTTTGCTTTTAACCCCCGCTGATCCTGGTTTACATTGTTACTACTTAGGACAGGCAAGCAGAGCCCTTTGCTAGCAAAGGCAAACATTGTATCAATCTATTCTGAACATTGGTTATTGCACAAGTTATTTTTTTACTTTATTTGTTTTTAGGTTGTACATGAGGTGCTGCAACCAAGGATGGAAAACCCCTGCCAAAAACTGAAGTGCTCACATGTGTGCCTTATCGGAGCTTTAAAAGGAAGCTGTTGGTGTCCCACAGGACTTCTGCTTTCAAGCAATATGCTAGATTGTGTTCCTTTGAAAGATTTACCATTTCTGGTGATGGCTACATTGGGATCTATTTACCAGGTTTATATTTTTTAAAAGTCCATCCTTTTGAATACAGATGTTATAATGTTTCATAAAAAGCAATTGCATTTGATATTTGAAGATCTGGTGCTGAAAATCAAATTGCTTCTTTAGATGCATCCACCAAGAATAGTAGAAAAAACTGTTGTGTAGATGCAGGTATGCATGTTGGTCTACAACAGTGGTTCTCAACCTGTGTAACCTCAGGACCCACATTTCTCAGTCATTTAGTCGCGACCCAAGTTGCACTGCAATGGAATGCATAGCACTGCAGTACTGGGCTTCGGGTGCAGGCTATCGGATCCGAATTCCGAAATAACAAAATATCAGAACCAAATTTTTCCGCAGCTTACATGTATACCAGGCAGCATATTTTGAATGGCTGTGCCTTGACGGTGCTGCGCTAGGGGGAAGCTGAGCAGTCTCTCACCTAGAAAAGTGGAAGGCATGTGGCGACCCACTGAACATGGGGTCGCAACCCACTTTTGGGTCAGTACCCACCACTTGAGAACCGAGGGTCTACAGATTACTTTTTAGAATGTTTAACATATACAATAGTTTGTAACTGTCTTCACAGTCCACCCATTGACAAAAATTAAAATGTCCTTACAAGATCAAGCAATTTAAGAGCCCAAAGGAACATATGGGTAAAATTTTTTAGTGCTTTCTTTTTCAGCTTCCCGGTCTCTTAATATATCAAGTTTGTCAGCTTGTAATTTTTACCATCTGGAATTGCTAGACTTGGTGTATGTAATTAACTTATTTGCTCCCTTATGGTCTGTTCATTCAACCATTTGAAACCTGTTGATTATGTCGAATCTTGTGAGTAAGAAACTTAATGCCCTCTGCCGAGTGTAATTGGCCTTTCAAGTTCTTGCCTTTGACTATAACCCCCCTAATCTGCGGCAATAAGGAAAGGGAAAGTTGTTGTTTTTTTGTCTAGTTTTGCAGAAAACATTGGGACAGGGCTGACTACATTCATTGTGATTTTCAGTGGGTGAAGGCACTTATCTCACAATAGAAAAAAATTTGAGCATTTTTGGCAGAATCAAAGAGGTAAATTGATCAAAACTGAGCAGCTGTGCATGACTACTCTCTAGTTCAGTTGAGATATGAAAATGAAAAAGGAAGCCGATTGGTTGCCATGCACAGCTGCTGCAGTTTTTGTCTGCCCCAGTGTTGGATTCCCTTCAGTGTTTCTGAATAAAACTCCTCGAGGCAAGTAGACACAGCATTTACAAATGAGTTTTGTTGCATCACAAATCGCAACTGTAACACCAGCGTATGAACGCCTTGATGTATTTCACGAGGAGCCTAAAAACACAACTTTTCACAGTGAAATGCATGAAGGCATTCATACCCCACTGTGGACTTGCTGAGTCATAGTTGTATACTGCACTTCAGCAGGTCAAAGGTGTGTGTGTGTGTGTGTTTTTGTGTTTTGGGCCCTGGCATTCACTTTAAATGACTCTACCATTTTAGTAAAAGTTGTCCTTTAAGGCATGCATCCACCTGCCTTAGTGCAGCCCACCTCGAGAAATATTTGAGCCATTCATTTTTATGGGGACCCATACTCTTGGTGGGCTCCAGCAGTCCTGAGTAATGAGAAGAAATATTTATCTAACAGGGCTGCATTCTGGGGTGGGGGAATGCCTTAAGGTTAACTTGTACCAAAGGTACAGTTGTCCTTAACTTTTTTCTATAATGCATATTGGCAGAAAATTGTTGCATGGTAACTTTAAAAAAACAATGGGTTAACATTTTGTTCCAGGTCTACTTGCAGAAACTATTCCTAGATTTTCCTACAACAACCACTCCAATTGTATCTCTAACCAATGTTAATCCGCTCTCATCCATTGACTACATTTTACAAGATCGAATTGTATTCGCTGTAGAAAATGGGGGCTACATAGCCTCAATGAAAATCAAAGATGGTGAATCTAAGGAGTGGAAACAAATAATGTATGTTGAAGACAGTGTGACTTCCATTGCTGTGGACTGGATAACTGGAAACATTTTTTGGATTAGCACTTCTAAGCCATACATTCAGGTTGCCACATTAAATGGTCTGTACAAAGCTGTGGTGGTAAAAGACGATCTGTATAAACCATTCTGCATTGCCATTTACCCAACCATTGGTATCATGTGCTATTTTGATGCTGGATCGCAAAGTCAGAACAAGAGTGCAAAGATAGAATGTGCTGTCATGGATGGAACTGAGAAAAGAGTTCTGCGGAGGAAAAGCAAATTAGTGGTAGGACTGACCTTTACAGACTCTGGGACTAAACTTTATTGGGCTGACACAGGTAAAGTTTGCCAGTTTTATACTTTAGGTTTTCAGTAGCAAGTGGTTAATGTAAGCTTATGTACTTGTTTTTCAGAAAAAGGCCTTTGTTTTTGTATGCTCTACATTCCCTTGTTTATCCACTGACAGCATAATACTGCCCATCTGTCAAATTAATAAAATAGTGTTCACATTCTACCCTTCCACCTATCCTTGGTGGTCTTCCAGGCTCCATGTGTTCATGAAATACTTTACCATGGCTTAACAGAAATCTGTGTCCTAGAAGGTGAATGGATTTTACATTTTTTTTTTTTTGATGCAGCACTTTTAGCACTGGGCCCAGAGCAACTGATGTCTGTCTTCACCAGGTGCAGAAGGACCCAAACGTGGGAAGTGGCACCCATCTCCAGGAGTAACAAGGAGCTGGTGAAATTAAACTCGGGCGTTAAATCTTAAATGCGTTCAAGTACCCCAACTATTAACAAAAAATACAGCTTGTGTGTCACTCAGCTGTAGGTACTCAAATCTATGAATTCGTGCTGATTGTCCTTCTGGAGGGTGGCTACCTTCCCTTTTTTTCTTGTGTTCCCCAATTTTACTTGGTTTTAAACATGAGCTTGCAGTCCATCACAGGAGTAAACTTGGAGCGGTGGCTACTTTAAAAATACACACGGAACAAAAGTAGCCACCTTCTAGAATGAAGGACAGTGTTGGCACAAATTCGGAAATGACTTGATCTACAGCCGAGCAACATTTTGTATTAACAGTTGGGGGTACTTGAATGCATTTTTAATTTTTGGGGGATTTTGTTTTGGGTTTTGGGGTTTAGTGTCACTTTAACATGCTGGATTTTGGTTTTGGGGGTGTAATTGCCAGTATATTATTGTGGACTGTAGAATAGGTTTAGCCTAAGGCGAAAATGCTATACATAACTTCAAAGTGTCACATGTGATCAGTGTTTATTCCAGGCTTCCAACTAATATAAATTCACATGTTGGCTGAACCATGACCTTGTTTGCCAAGTTCTTAGTACTTTTTCTAAATTCTAGACATGTTGTGGGTAAACTTTATATTTTTTTTTTGTTCCTCCAGTCTTCCATGTTTTGATGGATACCTTTTCTAGATGTTGGTACATGGTAGCTTGAGGGTCCAAGAATGCGGTTCAGAATAAATGTTTCTGTACTTAAACAAATCTATCTTCAATCTTGTTTCATTTTGTTTTCGGTCACCTCTGGCCTATTGGTGCTTTACTTTGTAAGCAGAAAGTATTCAGTTGCCGTTTCCAAATTTTTATCTGGTATATCTTCTATTTGCTGGTTGTGAAGAATGAACCAGCCAGACGTGTGTATTTCCCCACTTTGTGGCAAAGGTCTTACGAGCACGCCGCAAACCCGCTGAAAAGCATACGATTTTCGGCTGGTTTTCCAACATGCTCATAAGACAAGACTTGCGACCGTACAGTAGAAGCGGTCGCACGCCTTCCGTACACCTGCAGACTATTGTAAGATCGCGGGTTTTCCCGTGATTATCGTACGATCAGCAGGTGTATGGCCACCTTAAGGGAGAATAGTTGCACAGAATGTTTGCCAAAGCACTTGTCAGACAGAGGCTTGCTTAAAGTAGTTGGCTACAGAAAATCTTTTTTTTTTTTTCCTGAAGCTGTTCTTTAGCTGGCAATATGGGGTTCAAAGCACAAGAGTCCAATAAGTTCTTGATATTGTGCAACATTTTAAGGAAATTGATGGTGTAGATGGGTGAACATTTTAATGTTAATGCAGTTCTCGATTTAAATAAAGCTTTAAATGTTTTTGCAGTACATGGCACCATTGAATCAATCAACGTGGATGGATCAAATTACAAGGTGATACAAAGTGGTTTACATGGCCTAAATCTATTTGCTGCTGGACAGAGTTTTTTGTTCTGGTCTGTATTTGCTAATGGTATGTACCATATTTAATACATAATAAACGTATCTGATGCACTCAGACTCTTAATGACTCTGAAATTATTATAAGCATATTGTAATGTTTTGAGGTTGTTGAAGGAAGGACAATGCATATAAATGAATTGCATCAATTATGTAAATAGTCCCATTTTTAACATGAATTACAATTTGAAAAGTATTTGTATTCAGTTTAAAGGGAGTTCGTCCTGATGGAACCATGAAAGTTTTCCATTGTTGACTTGTCTAAGATAGTGGAAGGTCTGGGGAAGTCTGTTTTTTATCCTCGCTTTACTATTTGACAATGGGAATATTCTTGTTCAAGATTTACTAGCATCTGTTACTCTGCATCTGATTGTTCTTGTTCTTGTTCAAGTAGTGAGGGAAGCATAAGGATGAAAGGCCTAGAGTGTATATACTTGGAACCAAATCTACAGTGGAAGCTCCTGAAGTTCTTTTGTGAAACGAGTGCTCATTAACAATAGGAGGTTGTGTCTAAGATCTCATCTAACTTGCTTCATTAGGCATCCAGCAGTCTTGTTGCTTTTAAAAGCTGCCTCCTATATAGCCATCGGATCATATTCTCTAACTGAGTTTTGGACTAGTGTTTTGTGGTTTTTTTTTTTGTTTTTATGGGGCTTTGTTTTTTCCTCTTCAGAGTCTCATGGAATATTTTTTAGATCTGCTCATTTGTGTCCAGAATGAGCAACAATTGGGATGACATTGGGTAGCTTCAGGCCCACAGGCAAGCCTGAAAATGAAAGCTTGATTTTGGTTGCTTTGAAAAGACTCTCCCATTTTGTCATTGAAATATCTATGTATTGTGGTATTTTCTACATTTGTTTGAGGTGTATGGATCCACAGATTGCATTTATTGTTTTTTTAGGTACAACAAAAATTTCATTTACCAGAATGGAAACAAAGGAAATAATTTTTTTTGAAGTGGAGCAAAAGTTGGTTGACTTAAAGGTTTATAGCAGATTAGCTCAACAAGGTGAGTCTGTATAATGACTAAAATTAACCTCCATTGGATTACTGCTCTGAAAGGCTGGGAAATGCAGATACTTCAAAGGTGCACAGTAGCATGAAAGCCTATGGACAGTGTACAGCATCTTCAGCTGAAAGATGTTCTAGTGCCTGGTACTTGGCCACATACCAAGTCTCCCTGCATACATAGCAGTAACTGTGGGGCTGAGTACTTGTCTGAAAACCTAATGGTAAAATGTAAAGGTTTACCAAATGTGGATGCACAGCTTTACCATTGGGCACAAAGGTCCATACCTATAAAAGGCAACATGTAGGCTTTTCTTGGACAAGTTTTGTGCCATGTGCATGTACAGCCTAGCCAATCGGACCCAAGCTTACTATTTTGGTCTGACTAGATAGTGGCAGTCATTTTGTGTATGGTTATTTTACATGTTGCTATATACTAAGCCAGGTTAGGACCGGCAAAACAAGTGTAAGAGGTGATCCTGCAGCTGACCACAGGCTCTGGGCGATCTGCCCCTAAGGCTAGTACTCCCAAGTTGACTTGGAATGTTTGTGGTTATGGCACTTTCTATGTGCTTGTACTGGATGAATGTTTGTGGTTATGGCACTTTCTATGTGCTTGTACTGGATGAATGTTTGTGGTTATGGCACTTTCTATGTGCTTGTACTGGATGAATGTTTGTGGTTATGGCACTTTCTATGTGCTTGTACTGGATATATGGCTATCTGTAAACTGTAATTTCCATAATGTACAATACTGGTTTCATCTAAATTCTGCTTTAAAATCTAATGTTGCAGGAAGAAATGCCTGCTCTGAAAAGAATGGTGGATGTAGTCAGATTTGTTTGCCGAACCTTGCAGGCCGTACATGTCTTTGTTCATCTGCCCATCATTTGGTAAATTATACATATTGTCTTAAAGAGCTGAGATGCTCCCAAGGTTCTCGGCCCTGTAAAGATGGCTTAAAGTGTGTCCTCGATAACCAAATTTGCGACCACAGCCCAGATTGTTTAGATGCCTCTGATGAGGAAAACTGTGAGTATATTTGTTTCATGTAAACTGTGACTTAAGACCAGTCTCCTGTGAAGTTTAATAGTAAACAAAATCGCAAACATTTATCGTGCATTTCCACTTTGCAGTCAAATTTGAGAGAACCCCTCTGTGTTCCTTCCCATTCACGCAGCATACCAAAACCTTTTTTTTTTATTGTAGATGTTTTGTTGCAGCCGGCAACATGGCCGTATCAAAGTCTTTCTAAACTCCTTCACCGTGACCTGTCCTTATAGAAACACTGAGGTCAGGACTGTGGATGGTTTCTCAACACATGTAGAAGCCAGGGTTTACGTCCTATAACCCTTTGTTGGGACAGGCAGTGTTCAAATCTCCTTTACAAATCCTAATGAAATGAGACAGCACAGTTAACATAAACCCCTTTGCAGCACCTCCCAACATTGCAAAGTAATCAAGCATTTTTTAAATATTTAACTTATGCGATGTGAATGGTAACATAACAAATATAAAAATAGGTGTTATCCCAATGTGGCTGGAAAGAACACGAACATTTATTTCAGGGCTGAAGTTTTTTGTTGCGGCGACGAGGTCCTGTCCCTACTGTCAAACTCTATGGGGGACAAGTTTTATAGCTCTTATTCTCATCAGCTGTTCAGTCAAGTTTTTATGCCATTGAATGTAAGCCTTATTTATACATTTATTTTTTCTCAGTGGTTATTTTTGTTGCATTTGACCAAATTTAGTGCAGCACAGCCAGGTTGCCGACCTCCAATAATTTCTTTCTACCTACTTGGTACATATTCACTAAATAGGTCATCTAGCCAACCAAACTAACAGTGGCCTCCCTGAGCAGCCACGTTTAAGCTTGGTGTCCAAATACATTTTGCATTTTAGCACCAAGCTGCATGAATGGTACATGAAAGGGCACTAACCCCACTGCACTTTGTAATTTCAGGTGTATTCAGCATTGAGAAAATGGGTGGTAAACATATTACTCTGGCTAACAAACCATCCACAACCATACAATTGGCCTATTCAAGATTCCATTTTTCTACTAAAAGAAAAATCCTTCCTGAAATTGCCACATCCAATGATGCATTTGAACTAGATGGTGGCGTGACACAAGCAGAACTTGAAAGGAACTTGGAGTCCAGGCCTTGCACAAGGGAGACTTGCAGCATGAATGGAGAATGCATAATTGAGAATGATGTTGTTAAATGTCAGTGTGATCATGGATATAGCGGAAATATTTGCGAGGTTGGAGTACAGAGTCTTGCTGTTCCCCTAACTGTTGGCACGATTGCTGTTTTTCTTGTGTTTGGTGTTGCTGCAGGAATCTTTGTATACGTGTCCAAAAGAAAAGCTTTGCAAAGGTTAGTTTGAAAAGTGATGTGCTCCCCCTTTTTTATTTTATTTTTTTTCTTGTAGACAATGGGTGGCAACCATGTAACATTAAATCAACACTATCTGTTCAGACGTTCATTTCAGAACAATGTATGCGACTTGTGGAGTGTGGTAGTTAAACAGCTCTATCGGGGTTTGTACTGCTGTATTGGTATATATTTACTGTGATTTGTATATTGATGCATAACAAGGAACTTGCAATCTTGGGCTCCTGCTAGAGATTTTCCTTGCCGATGGGTTTGCCGATGGGTTTGCCGATGGGTTTGCCGATGGGTTTGCCGATGGGTTTGCCGATGGAAAAAGTGGCCTATTTTACCCTGTACTTCCTATGGCACCACTGTGCTAGTTATTGCAAATTGGACTATTTAGGTGGATGCTGGTTGCAAGGGATCATTTTGCTAATTTAAAAAAAAAAACCACTTGACACTCCACCCTCCAGTTAAAGCATTTAAGCTACGATGGGAAGCTAAACCATTTGCAGGCTAGAGCTGTTTATACTGTATGGAGACTTTTTGGTGCACATAGCTTTTGCTTCTCCAGATGTCATTGTAACAGATCACACCACTGTTAAATCTAGTGGTTGGTATTTTTTATCTTTGCTTAAGATTCTTAAGTAGAAAGGTTGAGGTGCCGGATCTCTTAAAACAGCAAGTGTACGCAGTCAAGTCTCAAGAATGAGTTATCCTTGGACAGCTCCTTTCAAGAGTAGTGGCTGAAGGTTGGCTCCTTACTCCAGCAGAGACTGGTGGTGCAAGAAGGTAAGTGCCAAAAGCAGAATGTATAATGTTTTAGATTCAATTTTATTCACTATCCTTAAAAGCCAATTGTTTTTGGGGGTTTGAAGGGCCCCACTCCATCAGGGCTACAAATAAAGCACACGATTTAGAAGTATACAGTACTGACTAGTGTGTTAGACCAACAAAAAATTCAGTTAGATCTTTGTTTATCCTATGGCTTATAGCGGTTTTTATACAATCTTGCAGTTTTCTGTTCCTATTTTCTAATCTTGTATGGTATACCCCCTGTGTACCCTCAATATCCTTTGCTACTTTTAACACATAAAAAAATTAAGATCAGTATTGGCTAGTGTGCAACAAACATTCTGTTTATGGTTTGAATTTAAATGTAAACTTTTTTTTTTTATCACCCCATATCTTTACTACCTAATTTTGTGTACATGTTGCTTATACCATTTTTGTTTTGTTCATATGGTTTTATAGCTATAATCTTTCATGGCTATATTTTTAATCTTTCAATCTTTTTTATATCTTCCAACTTTGGCAGGTCTACATGTGGTACTTTTTTTTAGGTATTTTTTTTTCTCCTACCATATTCTATATACACTTTTTTCCCTCAACTTTTTGTATGGTTTATCCCTTCAGTTATCCCTTCAGTTATCCTTTTATATCCTATATGACTTGCTCACCTTCAGTACTGTATCCTGAACATAATTTGTTTCTAGCCCTGATAGAGGTGGACCCTATAAACCCCTGCAACACATTGGCTTTTTAGGATACAAGATTCTGAATAACAAAATCTGACTTGATATGTTCTGCTTTTGGCACTTTCTTCCTTGTACACCCAGTAACTTCAGAGATTGGTTGACTATGCAGTACATATGTCAACCTGAGGATAAGAAAATGGAAGTTCTATTTGTTATACTTTTTCTATTACTATTTTATCAAAGGAGAGACTGCAGCTGCATTGGGGAAACTTAGTGTCAGAAGTCCTACATAAGTTATAGGCTATGAAAATCTATTTGTAGCTTGCTGTGCCTTCCCAGAAACCACTAGTAAAACATATATCCTTATGAAGGATACAAAAGTTGGGTTAGCAGTAAATTGGTCCTTTTTCTTGTAGACTTATTTTAGGTTGCATTGCATGATTTATGAACTTTCATTAATCCACTAAACAGAACCTCTAGTTCAGCTTCTTCAAGAACTCTGACTCGGCAGTCTGCTACAGACTTGGATCCACTAAACACTAACACCATGGAATCAAGTGAAACTTTCCTTAACGATGCTTTTGATGCTGAAGGCAATGCTATTGAACAGGTAATTCAGACGGGTCACCTTTTTAAAAAAAAGGTAATAAACCAGATTCCCAGTCGGTCATTAGAATTTGGTCATGCATTTATATGGCTTATCCTCTATACACTCTATTGAAACAAAATGCCTATTGTGATTGTGGTCATTTGCAGATTTCTTTAAATTCATTATTTTCTGTGACAATCTTCCACCTCCTGAAGTAAAGATGCAATTTACATGCAGTGAATGGTTTGTCCCGGATTCTAATGTCAGAATATTTCTGAAATGAAAGTACAAGAATTTCAAAGCTTGGAATCCTTGGTTATACCTCCTAATATAGACCTTTTAATTGGTTCTAACCCTCCCCCCTTCTCTAGCCAAATCGTTAGCGTCATTGTGCTTTAAGATGCGATTTTATTTATGTTCCAGAATATAGCATTTTATGCTGTGTGGAAAATGTCACTGTTGCAGACACAATTTTACTATACAGTGGTAACATTGGTATTTACAACTTGTGTGTAAAATACGCACACAACCCGTTTGACATGCAGATGGCTTTAAAATTACTTTGTTTTTACTTTATTTCCTCTGACACATTAACTATTTTTATGTGGTGGTATCTTGGTAGCAATGCCTCAATCTGTCTTCATGCATCTTTCTTTCCAAAACTGTGTGCATCGGAGGCTTCCAAACCAGGGATCATTGTAATCACTCAGCCTCCTTGCTCTGGCTATTGATAAGGTTGGCCACACAGAGTGCATGACTTTGTGGCCCAGCAGACCTAGAATAGTTGGACAGCTATTGTGTAGCACTGCAAAGCAGGAATCAAAGCCTGAATGTGTAAATACGGCTGCCCCATGCATATGCAATATCAAATATTTGAAAGTTTGCAGCCCATGGAAGTTGACTTTTTCAATACATTTGAATAGGCAAATATTCTATCTTGATTCAAACTGTGCCTACAGAAAAAGATGATATACTTGAATAAGCTGCACATAAAATTGACATGCCATATTCATACTAAAAATCTAAATCTGAAAATGCAGTTTTGTCACATGGAAAATGTAACACCACTTCAAATCCATGAAATTGGGTATTCTGATCTTGCCAATGATTAGAACTTCACTAGGAATTTATGCAGGTGGAACTGGACTTGTTAAACTTCAGATATCCATCTATAGCTGTCAGATATCCATCTATAGCTGTATCTTCAGATATCCATCTATGGCTGCATCTATAACTAAACACACATATACTAGACCAGATGTTTGCACTTAACCGAAGTTCATAAGCCACTACCAGCTGCTGTATAAATCATAAAACCCCAAATATACAGTATTCCTTGTAGAGCTCTATTTTTGGGTGGTGGCACTATTTGTCCAGATCAAAAGGGCTTTAAGCCCTCAGTTTCGTGGATGTTGAAGAATCTGGCAAGGTGTAACAATTATGAAATCATTCCACTGCAGAGAATCTGTGGCGTAGGACTTGTACAACTGCTTTTTGTTTTTTCTAGGACTAGCCAGTCTATCAAATTCAGCCCAGACGTTGCCAATGTGATGCTGTGCAATTGAACCTTCATAGGTGTGCCAGGAAAAGCCTTTGCTGGCCAAAACAAAAATCTAAGGGCAAGAATATAGTTTTGCAATTGAACAAGTAGGCAAAGACCAGCCCATCTGAAACAATGTGTTGTGAGCTAATCCATCAAAGATGAATTCACTGCATTAAGATATACCCCTCAGGTGTTTTTGTATGGTGACGTGAATACACATCTATGCATCTGGATCATGAGATCTTAGTATCTTAAGGTTGATTTAGTAAATATTAGTTCATCTCCAAGTGTTACTAAATCAGTTTTTTTTTTTTCCCCAGGAATGTGTTTAAAGATAACGATTTCAGGTATGCAGAATTTAGCCTTATTTAACATGGATGAACTTTTAAAATGTAATATGCTCAGGTGTAAGCAATAGAGTAATGGTTTAAAAGAATTTGTATACAGTAAACATGCCAAACATACTGAAAAACAGATTGTGTTCACATTTTGTGAAATCAGTTGCAGAGTTTCTTACCTGGAGATCCTGCCAGTAACAGAACTATTGTTGCATGCTGATAACACAGACACATGGCAGCAGTGTCAGCTTGCTCTTCACGCTCCTTTACTTGGCTGTTAGCCTTCCTTTCAGTCCTATAGGATAATCAGCCAAGCTTTAAGTTTGGACATTTTTTTTATCATTTTAAGTCAGAAATATTGGAGACAAACCTCCTGAATGCCACTGTAAAAGTGCATGTAAACCCCTAACAACAACTTTTATTTGCTTCCTTTTTTTGGTCTGTTAACATTCTTGCAGTTATATTTATCCAATCAAAAAAAGTTGACCTTATCAGAAATTCAGGGCTGACCGGTGTCCTTTTACTCTTGTGTTATGTTTTTAGTCCTCCTAGTTATCTTGTACTATAGAATTATTTGGTTTTATTCCGTAGACATCGGAGAGCCTATTCAGACCAGATGCTTCGGGGACACGGACATTTTTTTTTTCCTTTCCCAGTGCAGCCCCAACATAAGACAAGGCAATTTGCCTGGTCATGGATGGGCACAGTTCATAGCACTGCATTGTATGCAGTACTTGCACCATACTATGCCATAGAACCTTAATGAATTGTCGCATGTGACATTTCATAAAGTTCTAGAGAAAAGTAAACCGAGCATAATACTGGGCACTGCACACCAGCTACTGTATGAGGTAGTGCAGTGGCTTGTGTGAATGCACCCTGAGGCTTCATTCACACATTCCATGCAAAACACAAAAGCAACACATTGTGGCTCGCGAACGTGGCAAAAAGTAATGCACAATTTTCTGGGTGACTTCAGCAAGTTCTGCCCCCCAAGATTGTGGTTGTAGCTGCAAATGTGTGGAAAAAACGGGAGTCCAAACTTTGCATGTTTTTGTGTACGTGTGACTGTTTTTCCACATGAAAAAAAATGTGCTGAATTCAAAATGCTGTGTGTGAATGGAGTTTGCTCTTTCCTGCTAAACTACTCACCCACTCCTATGCTCAGTCAGGGCTGATAATCAGACAACCAAAAATACTTGGACCACAAAATGCTGTGACAGATGACGATTCTGGCAGATCAGCTATTGCTCCCTACTGGCAGGATATTTAAAGGGCTAGAACTCAGGGAAATGTGCATGTATTTGGTTTATTTTTCAGCCTTTCTAGGAAAGCGGTATACAGGAAGGCATGATGTAAAACACTAAATGTATGTTTCCAACTTGTTTGGCGTGTGTGAGAATTGTCAGGAAACTGAATTATTTTTTAGCAAGCCAATTAAATACATGCATGAATGCATACTCCCCTGTCAGACACTAATTAGGTTTTGACCATTTAATTTTACTCCTTCAGTCAAACCAATACAACTTGGTCAAGCCTATCATTAGAAAGAGCACCAACTTATTGACAAGGTCATCTGTGCTCTTCTACAACCAGAAAACTACCTTTTAATATACTCACAGAACTTTTGTAATATGGTAAAGCCTGATTGTACTAGCCGCCTGCACATTAGCCAAAGACCTATTTAAGTATTCCCATATTCTGTACTTTCAGACTGTGGCAAACAACCTTCAACCGCTTAGGCTGGATTTGCACCCTAGGCAACAGTGTGTTTGCTTGTTTCTATGCGTGTTTTTGCCCAAAAAATTTGCTTTTTACAGCGACGGGCGTTATGCTACAAGTGACACACAGTTTAGATGTGAATGTGGCCATAGAAATGAATGGGATTTTGTTTTGGATATTATAGCGGTTTTGGGCAGAAAACGCTACAAAACTAGGTAAGAATGGAGCCTTAGGCCCCATTCACACTTGGGCGTTTTGTCGCATCTGTGCGCACTTAAATGCTGGGCAAGAAATCCCATTTTTAGTTCTATAGCCTCGCTCGCAGCGGAGTAGTGTCGCATGTAGAAAAAGCATTTTTAAGTGTTTGACCATTTACATCAATGTCACGTGTTTTTGCAATCTGCTTGCAAAAACGTGATTTACAGTATGCAAAAACTGTACCTAGGTGTCAATGCAGCCTTATAGGTAAAGCTTAAATCCAGAAATAGAGAGCAAGTCTTTAGTTCGGTTTCTCCTCACTTATGAGATCGATGTGGAAGCGGGACTTGACCTCTGCTTAGCACACAGGAGCCAACAGTATACAGAGTGGAGGTGTAAGGTTGAGTTTCCATCAACATCATTTTCACCATCATATTGCAGAGGACACAATGTGGAGTTAGCTGGCACTGTTGACAGCTCCCATCTATCCAGCCATGCATTCACATTTTTCTATCTGCCAGGCACTGCCTTTATAGTTCCAGTACAGGTGTGACCAGCAGGTAAGTTAAAAGTGTGGGATTTGGCTGCAGTGGTGAACAGACTGTCAGCACTATGTATGCTGTGCTGCTAAAGATTGTTTTGGGGATTTGGAATATTTGCCCAAATGGTGGTTCATGTCATTTTAATGGTTTCCTGACTAGATTTTCACTTGCAGCCTGCTTGTATAATGTAGATTGACTTCTTTCTAAGTGGGTGACAAAGTACATCAGCGTTTTGTACGAGTATGATTACCAGTCAGCCATTCAGTTTTTTCAAAAGGAATAGTCAATGGGAGTCTACAGATTTTTAGTGCAGGGTACTCTGCAATCTTTATCTCCAGACACTAGTAAACCAGAGTAGGGTATCCAAACTTCTGCCCTCCAGCTGTGTTGAAATTGCAAATCTCATCTGCTGGAAGCCATGCATGTGGCTCAGTTTTGCAATGCCTTATAGGGCATTACAACCTTAAGGGGCAAATTATGGCTACCTCTGCCATAGAGCAATATGAAATCCAGATGTTTGACAGTATTGTGTAAAATGTTTGCTATTAGAAGCAGGATTTCAGCTACTAACGTTCTCATTTTTCCTTCTACAGGTGCTGATCAGACTTCCATTGTGTACTGACGTAGTAACTAATTATACTAATAAAGTGAACTTGTTATAAAGCTTGAATGTATTATTTCATCCACATATTGACATGACTGTTCTACAGTTATCAGTGCTCAAACAGACAAATGTTCCATTGTTGGAACTTCTTGCACAGCCTCACAGAGAAACACAAGCACAGTCAGGTATGCATGATGCACATGGCTTTCAAACAGGAAGGAAGCCACAGCTTTATTAACCTTTTTCAATACAACAGAGCATATATAATAGATATAACAGAACTTATAAACACTGCCATCTACTGACCAAAAATGTATACTGCAGGAGTTAATGCAATAGATGCACCAATGACAAAATAGGAGGAAATTGGAGTGTCCTTAAACAGGAGTTCAGAGACCTAGGTGGTAGATATTCACACATGAGGAAAATATTTTTTTTACTATATGCTTTAACTTGTCCTAAATTCTGAAAGAATGAATTGCTTATACATGTAACCTCAAAAACCACCCAATCACTTATGTGCTGGGGTTGTTTCATTTATGTTAACATTCTGCAATGTATTTAGCGCTGCTGTAAAATACCACACAAATGTTGCTGCAAAGGATGATGTGGCCATCTTAGGTTGTTTGCCACATTTTAATGTACACACTACTGAGGTCTAGCACAGCTAGACCTTCTGCAACACTTTTGGGTGTGAAGGCAGACATTGATGCTTTTAAAAGGCTTGAGAAACTCCTCTGCATCTATTGTCTTTATGCCAAAAACCTTTCTGTTAAAACAATTCCCAGAGGGGCACAGTGAGTACATGGTGTTGGTTAGATCTGCTGATCTTGACAAACCGTAAAGGCAAAAAAGCTGATGTATTGTACTATGGATAGGGAAATTCTAACTTACAAATATTGGTATGACTGAAGCTTTAGCAACTTTCTCCGTAGGCAGAAGCCATTGCACTGAATATGTTCCAAGAAAGTTCTTTGCACAAAGTACCAAGCAGTGTACTTGCATGCATAAATATAATTGTGGATTAGTATTTGCAAGGGAAAAAAATTAAATCTAATATGGGAGGTGCTCTTTGGACTAGTGTTTAGGTCAATGTGTAAATGCATTTGTAGGCAGGGGCTGACTGGCAACTTTTAGCCCAGGGGGCAAGTACAACCCAGAGGCCCATGGTGCAACAACTTGGCCCCCCTCCCGCTCTGCCTCTTCCCCGCCTTCTCCCCGCCCCTGTCTGCCACTTTTGTCATCCATGTAACAGTAGTGTGAATGGTCGGGAGATGTGAGGACTCCTAGTAAGTTCATGACAGGGGTGACTGGCTAGGGGATGGTACTCTCCTCCCACTGGGTTCCCTACATAGTTCTGTCCTTACTCCGCTCCATGTCTACTACTTAGGCACTCTCGCCCACTGTAGACCGCCGCTGCCTGTCCATGCTTTTGGGCTGTGAGCTGTGGGAGGGGCCGGACAGTGTCAAAGTCAGTGTTCTATAATTTTTCTTGGTCCTATACATTTTCTCAACTGTCACTTCCAGTGGGGCTGAGTCATCCGAATCAGCTGTTTTCATGACCCCCTTTCTTCATGGCATGTGCACCTGGAAGAGACGCGGTAGAGAAATTTATGGGTTGAGGAAAATTATAGCACACTGGTAGTAGAGGGATGCCTCGTCAGTGCTGTGCGCGTGTACGACTGGTAGTTCTGCCACTAACTCCAAGCTGTAGATGGACTACAAATCTCAGCACATTATACAGCAATGCAGAACAATACCACCAGCTATAGAGAACTACAGATCCCAGCAATACCACTATACAGCAGTGCAGAATAGCATCAGCTATAGAGGACTATAAACCTCAAATACATTGTACAGCATTGCAGAATGGCATTTGCTATAGAGAACTACAATTCCAAGCAATGCATTACATAACAATGCAGAATACCATCAGCTATAGAGGACTATAAATCCCAGCAATACCATTATACAGCAATGCAGAACAGCATCAGCTATACAGAACTATAAATCTCAGCAATACATATTACAGCAATGCAGAATAATATGAAGCTACATACTCTGTTGCTCTGGGTTCGCCACCTGATGTCTCGGGAGGGTTGTGCGGGCTCTCACCAGGGGTCCAGAGAGTTACAAGGTTGCGTGTGGGTGCAGCAGAGGGGGCTCCCTAATTAGGCTCTCTGGTGGCCAATGCGGACTGTCAGGTGGTCAGTGCGGGATCTGTGGGGGCTCCCTAATCAGTGGTGGGTAGTGGGGGCTCCACTGTGGCCAGTGGGGGCTCCCTGGTGGTTAGTGGGGGATCCTTGGTGTAGGGTGACCATTTATCTAGAGCTGCAGCTAATGATTATTTTCAAAATCGATTAGCCGATTTATTAAGTTCAATTAACCGGTTAATCAGGATTTAAAAAAATGGCTCCAGTGATGGGACTAGTTTGTATTGAGATTGTAGTCCATCACAGGAGCAAACTTGGAGCGGTGGAAGAAAAAAAAATTGTGTGGTGTGCAATTTAGTGAAATGGAAAGTGTAAAATTATACAGCAATGAATGCAGAATGCCACCGGCTATAGAGGACTACAAATCCCAGCAATAGAACATTATACAGCGGAATACCTCCAGCAATAGTACAATATAGCTGGCGGTATTCTGCGTTGTGCTGTATAATATATTGCTGGGTTTTGTCCTCTATACAGCGCAATGCAGAATACCACCAGCTATAGGAGTACAACGAATCCCAGCAATAGTACATTATACATAGAGCACCATGTGGGGGGGAGGGAAGTGCAGGCTTACCTGAGCAGTCTTCCAGCAACTTGCTTCTGAGATCGGGCCTGTCCGGCGGTTGTCATCCCCCCACGCCTGCTCTTCCTTCTCCCCGCGTCCCTGGGCCGACGCGGGGAGAAGGATGTGGGCGGGCGGTGAGTGTGAGGAGGTGTGGCGTGGATGCAGGCGGGCGGGTCTGGCAGTGGCAAGCGTGAGGCGTGGAGGAGGTGTGGCGTGTGGAGCGTGGATGCATGCGGGTGGGTCTAAAAGCAGCAAGCGTGAGGCAGAAGCTGCGGCGTGTGGATGCAGGCAGGTGGGTCTAGCAGCGGCAAGCGTGAGGTGGGGAGGAGGTGCGGCATGTGGAGCGTGGATGCAGGTGGGTGGGTCTAAAAGTGGCAAGCGTGAGGCAAGGGCTCCACTGTGGCCAGTGGGGGCTCCCTGGTGGTTAGTGGGGGATCCTTGGTGTAGGGTGACCATTTATCTAGAGCTGCAGCTAATGATTATTTTCAAAATCGATTAGCCGATTTATTAAGTTCAATTAACCGGTTAATCAGGATTTAAAAAAATGGCTCCAGTGATGGGACTAGTTTGTATTGAGATTGTAGTCCATCACAGGAGCAAACTTGGAGCGGTGGAAGAAAAAAAAATTGTGTGGTGTGCAATTTAGTGAAATGGAAAGTGTAAAATTATACAGCAATGAATGCAGAATGCCACCGGCTATAGAGGACTACAAATCCCAGCAATAGAACATTATACAGCGGAATACCTCCAGCAATAGTACAATATAGCTGGCGGTATTCTGCGTTGTGCTGTATAATATATTGCTGGGTTTTGTCCTCTATACAGCGCAATGCAGAATACCACCAGCTATAGGAGTACAACGAATCCCAGCAATAGTACATTATACATAGAGCACCATGTGGGGGGGAGGGAAGTGCAGGCTTACCTGAGCAGTCTTCCAGCAACTTGCTTCTGAGATCGGGCCTGTCCGGCGGTTGTCATCCCCCCACGCCTGCTCTTCCTTCTCCCCGCGTCCCTGGGCCGACGCGGGGAGAAGGATGTGGGCGGGCGGTGAGTGTGAGGAGGTGTGGCGTGGATGCAGGCGGGCGGGTCTGGCAGTGGCAAGCGTGAGAGACCTCTGGAGGCCCCCACGGGCTGCCTTCTACAGTGCCTGATCCAGCCAGCCCAGATCACATACCGATGCAATCCGGGCTGGCTGGCTCTAATCAGGCACTGCAAAGGACCGCCCGCGGGGGCCTCCAGAGGTCAGCCTTGAGGAGCGAGCGGCCGCCGAGTACAGAGCCGCATCTGTAGCTGCTCTGTACAGTATATGTGGCGGAGGGAGCCACTGCGCCGGAGGATTCTTTTAGCCATGGGGGTCACGGGCCCCCTGACAGCCGCGGGCAGCGGTCGTTTTTAAAGGCAGCAGAGAGGCCCGGGGGGCAATTGCCTCCCTGCCCCCCGGCCCAGTCCGCCCCGGTTTGTAGGGCTTTCCGAGAAGTTTTGTCGCTCCCAAACACCCTGCAGGTCTACTATGGGATTGTTGAACACGGATCTTAAAGCAAACTTGTACTTTGATCCATTTATACGTGTGTCAAAATCAGAAGAATGTATCTGCCTCAAATAATTTAAGAAAGTCTGGGAACTGTGCCCTGTACAAAGTAAAAATATCTTTATTGCCCCATCTATAATAAAAAAAATTCTAAAATCTGATTTTAGAATGCATATGTCAGCAAAACTGGTCAGAATTGCCTGTAAGGTTTTTGCCACTAGCACCCTAGAACTGAGATGCCTTCTATAATCTCTGGGATGAGCACTGCTGATAACTCTTATCTGTATAGCTAATGTAATTTTATAGAATATCAATCTAGTTTATTTGGAAAGTTATGGATATATATCAAGTTGAGATTTTGGGCTTGTCAATTCGCATACATTAGATTAAATATAGAATGGACATGGTCTACAGCCCATTTATTGGAGCTACAGGTCTATATCCTGACAGTACTTTGTCATTACAGTAAAATATAGGGTCACCACTCAGCCTGGTGGCCTCTCCCTTGTGAGCACTTAATATCTATAGCCAGGAATTTTTTTATTTTGAATAATTAAGATTCCCTGCTGTGTCTCCATGAGGTAGATTCACCCTCCATGTCCTGATTGTTACTGATGGAGAAAGCGATATTTAAAATCCAGAATTTTAAAGTTGCCACCAGAACTGCAGATGAGGAATTCCCCAATGGGGACACCTGTTCTTGTGACAACTAAGAGGGTTTTTCTTTGTGACACTTTTGTCCCAGAGACAACAGGAAATTTCTACAAACAGGACACAAACCGCAAAAAATAAACTGATAGGTTTGTAATCCTTTTTATTCTATCCAAAACATGGGGGAAAGTTTTTGGGATCAAAAGTTGATATTGACACCAGTATTGAAGATATCTTCAGGAATTATTTAGCATGCTTAATATGCTGGACCAAAGTATGCAAAATGCAAAATTCATATCTAGAGTACAGCTTTAACATTTACAGTGAGAATGGGGGTACAGTTTATAACTGTTGGTACTGTCTTTCTCACACATATATGCTTAACTGTTTGAAAAGCAGGTCTCAAAGATTTTGGCAACATATGTGAAATTTGGGCTTGTTTCAGTAAGTGGTAACATGTTATGTTGCCCTAATGGTTTCAGACTCTTCATTGTCTGTCATTGCTGAAAAGTGTGAGTGATCCATTACTGTTCATATTTACTGAGTGAAACTTATCAAAACTGGAGCAGACAATCTGGAGTAGATTTGCACTGCAACCAATCGGCTTCTGTCTCATTCTCAAATCTTACCTGTGCAAACTGAAGAGATGATAGGTTGCCATGGGCAACTGCTCCTGATTCTGTCAGCTTCAGTTTTGAAATTCCCCCCACTGTATTTTAGTCAAATATATATTGTTAGCCATATGTCAATTTTACTTTTAACAGGCTGCAAGCCTCAGCCTGTGGTTCTCTAAAGAGTCGCATTGCCATTTCTAGTCTGTAGGTTTTGTGGTTTTATGTTTTTCATATTTTCTTACCGTCTGCCACACATTATTTTAAATGTGATATATGCTGAAACTTAGTTTTCTATCTGCTTACTGCATAGACCTAGGAGGAAGCTGACTCACTTCCCAGTCTTAAATTCAGAAAATGACACTTTCATGCATATACAGCCTCAGTATGTAGATAAATAATACATTCCCTTATATGCCTTTTTAAAATGTAGTTTTAGCTTGAATAAGGGAGCATGTGGTGCTGGGAACCCTGAGCCCATAAAAAGTACAATTTGGAGGGAGTGAATGCTGAAAAATAACCAGCTAGCTGAAAGTTGCGACATTCAAGCCCTCTTGGCATTTGCTTTGTGAGATGTACACACATGTAGTTGTACAATGTCCTAGTGATGCTCGAATTGTAATGTACAAAAACCATGAAATGCTATTTGGGGTAGGCAGTGTAAGATGAATACAGTTCCACTTGAATGTGAAGAAACAAATATTACATTACCTGGTACCTATGCCATTAAACCAGCGCTTCCTAAATTGTTTTCATCGGGGGACCCCATATAAGAACATTACTATACTGGGTTCCAAGCCAAGAAGCGAATTGACAAAATGGCTGCAAAGCCATACAATGACTTTAATATAACACCTATAAATGTAGTTCAAAACAGAATAGATTCCTGAGTAGTTCTCTGATTTACATGCTTTGAATGGAACTCCAGATATATATATA
>NW_017307707.1:241740-260411 GCF_000935625.1 Nanorana parkeri
CTGATCACTACGTTCATGCTTGGACCCTACACTTGTTAACATTTCACAGATGGTTTGCCACTTAAATATACTTGGATCAGTGCTGAAAGTCTTCAACCTTACCAAGCGTGTCCAGTTTAATGTGATTACTGCTAGCTAGCATATCCTGGATAAAATGGAATAATGGTTGGAAACCTTGGTGCTCCAGCTGTGAAGTCCCATGAGACATTGCAAGACTGACGGTAACGGGCATGACTCCCAGATAGGCATGCTTGGATTTGTATTTTCACCACAGCTGGAGTGCCAAGGTTGCCTACCCCTAAATTAGAAATTATACAGACCCTTGTAATTTTGTTACAAGACCAAGTAGTCAAATAATAACTCACAGATGTAATGATGACATTTGGGAAGTTCAGCATGCACGCTAGCATCGTGTTCCCATAAAACTAGCACTTTATTGATGGCTAATACATAAAACTGAACAAGAACCACTATAGGTTTCCAACACTGCAGATCTTTTCTGAACCAGCATCCGATTTAAATTGATCATTAAATATGTTGTAGCAGGTGAACGTCTGTTGCATACAAAACATAACCCTCAAACCCGTCATCCAGAGATTAACATATTTATCAATAGTATTCCATTCTAAAAGTCTATTACTACTAGAAAATGTGATTTATCTATATTTTATAAAACTACATTTAACCAAAACCACATACCTTTTATTTAATTTATATAATGGGTAAAGTTAATCTAGATACAGCTCTTCATCAGGTGTCCTAACAAAAATATACCAGTAAACCGGTTGACAATTTCTTCCCACCGAACTTTGATAGAACGTTATTGGACGTGTGAACAGGCACCCTAATTTCCACCGCTACCTGACACAGAAGCCTAATAACCCAGTCCGGAAGTACTCCATGCTTCCACCCCCCTCCCGCCCTGTCCTTCAACCTACCTATTCTCCCACCTCCCCCCTCTTTTCTTGCCTTTCTCTTACTGCCCGGGCTGTATAGCAGTCCCTTCTACTGTAGCCTTCTACACCTTTACTTTAATACTAACTCTCCATGAAACTCTTGGCTATCACCGGTTTGTCCCGTTGGACTGAACCGTGCAGTGGGACACAACACCTAGAAGCAATCTATAACAATTGTACGTTGCAATGATCACAATGTATTCAATCTTTTAGTAATCATCTTGTGTTAACAACATTGACTGTATCCTGAGACCCACCATCTGCTCTGGTCATGTCTGCATAGTTGGAATTTCCTACATCTTTATATGCCAATAAAAGTTTATTGAAATTTTAAAAAAAAATATACCAGTAAACCAATATCCCATTTAAAGTGCAATCCTTTAGGGCAGAGGTGGGCAAACGCTGGCTCTCCAGCTGTGGTGAAACTACAAATCCCTATGTGCATCTATCTCAGTCATGCTGTGAAAATCGTGCAATGCCTTAGGGGACATGTAGTTCTACAAGAGCTGCAAGGACCCCTGCTTTAGGGTGATTGTTTTATAATGACAGTGTTTACACCTCCTAGCAATTAGTGTTCCTAGCAACTCCTCTCTAGAATGTATCCCCACAATGACCCTCACAATCCTGTTTTGTTGGTTCATTGTGGAGAAATGTCACATTTTGTTTTCCAGTGTGATACCAGAATCCTGCAACTGTTCTAAAATTTTCTTTAATAATTGTTGACCAGTGATCACCATTTTATGTTTGCTCATCGGTAAATCAATAAAGTGATTGTTTCACGAGAGCAAGAGTAGTAGTGAACTAACTTCCTGCTTTGGATAGCCCAAGCATGTGAATGCATCTTATTTGTGTATCACTCAGCTGTAGATCCTCAAATCATCTCTGAATTGGTGCTGACACTGTCCTTCCTTTTGTTTCCCATGGGACCTGTGTGTGTTTGAAGTAGCCCAAGCTCACTCTTGTGATGGATCACAATCTCACATTTAGTTTAGTAATTTGTATTGAGACTGTAGTCCATCATGGGAGTGAACTTGGAGCGGTGGCTGCTTTACAAAACACACAGGGACCATGGGGAACAAAAGTAGGCATCCTCCAGAAAGGACAGTGTTAAGGTGCCCATACATCGTGCCCATTATCGTTAAAAAAAACACGATCGGGTCCTCGTATGATAATCGGCAAGTTAATGGGACGTGAAGAATCAATTTACTGTATAACTGGCCGAATTTCGTCTATCGGACAGGCTAGAAGTTTTTTTTCTAAACGAAGGGAAATTGCATTTTTTGTATGGAAAAAAAATTAAACATGAACACTGCACATGTGCAAACTAAAAATCTGTTCTGTCGATCGAAATTTGGCCAGTTAGTATTGCTAACGAACGTTAATCGAAATCTACATCGGTCTGTGCATGATGGGGTATTCGAGCGAAAATTGAACAGTGGTTTGATGACGGGCCAAAAGAAATCGAACGATAATTGTATGGTGTATGGGTGGCTTTAGCATGAATTCAGAGATGGTTTGAGGATCTACAGCCGAGTGATACACAAATAACATACATTTTTGTTAATAGTTATGGGACTTGAATGCATGTTTAAGATTTAATGCAGGTTTAAGATTTTAACGCCTAAGTTTTTAGTGTCTCCTTTCATTGGTTAGAGTCACAGTCATGAGGAATGCAGTAAAATCTGATTGGCTTACAGTGCTGACCTCCTCCTCCGTTTATAAGGGATCACTGCCTTGTACAAGGACAGATCAAGGAAATATAAAAAAATACATTTAGGTGTTTTCCTGGTTGTTTGCATACCTAGATTATAGCCAATATTGGGTATTTTATATCTGCCTATATTTAATATCTATTATTACATTACACAATAATACTGTTGAGTTCTATGTTTTATCACTGTGTTGCTAAAGAAATGCTGAGAAGTCGAGTTTAGTAAGAAAAATTAATTTCATGAGTCAGCAGACCTGCAGGATGTAGGTTTTTCCTCTGCAAAAAAACTTTCATGATTCTGGTAATGTCCTTTTGTTAATTAATGGTAAAATATAATGATGGCAGTCTAATACAGATGAAATGTGACGCAATACTTTTTCAGTTAAATACACAGAAATATAATTATCAAGATCCCACAGATGAAATCAATAGTTCCTTTTTTATACAATATCCTGGACATTGCTGATTTTAGATTTCACTAGACAGGTACTACAATGTGTGTAAAGCAAGTATTGTTGTTGTACAGAAATATTTCCTGCCATGATTGCCATCATTACAGGAAAGCAATATTTTAATCTCTTGGCATTTTAAATGATATGCCTGCCAACGGAGATAGGTGAATAATGCTGAACTGCAAAATAACTTGTGAAGCAATTTATACATGTAATATCAATTCATTAAAGTAACATTTTCCTTTTAATAACCATTTTACACACATTATGGGGTGGATTGCATAGTGGCCGTAGTAATGAGTAAATGGTTTGCATGTAGCTTAAATGACACAATAGCTACAACTAATTGCACAGTATCTGTGAATTAAGTGCAAGATATCACACAGTGCACCTGAATTGTGGTATTGTGTGCTAGCTGTGTTTTGTCATTCCTTTCGAATGGCACCATTCACCATTTAATCAAGGGGACCTGCCAGTGACTGCGTGTTGCACAAAAAAAAAAAGCAGCACGACGCACCCGATAACTGTTGCATATGCTTATGTGATGCTCATTCTGTCTGCAAAAAAACAGAAAAAACAAACAGCGCTCTCGGATGGGAAGAGCTAACTAGCAGACATGTATGCAGCCCCGGGAAACAGAGGAGAACCTGTAAATACAGATAATCAAAAGAACACAAAAGGGCGCAAAAAAACACTGGCTGGCTGAACAAGATATAGCGGAGAATCAAAGTGGTGGCACTTACATGTGAATCCTGGGATCAGGAGATGGGCGGCCTATGCGGAGGATCGGAACACTCGTGATGCGTGTCAGACTTTAGCTGGTGTGCTGCTTAGAGTACATCCACAGAAGGGTGTGAGCGAGAAGAGGGGACTTCGTCCGTAGTGCCGCTAGGAAAATGCGGGCTATGGGCGGTGTAGAGGAGAACCAGGGGGAACCCGGCGGTGTCGGCAATAGACAGTGCTGTTGCAGCCGCGGCTGTGGGTGTCAGCACTAGGTCCCTGTCAGGTCAGCTTGGGACAGTGTACGAGAGTCTGTGTGCGGGGGCAGATGCCGAGTGGTCGGATCAGTGATGGGATAGAGAGGGTTCAGGGAGAAAGAGCGACGCGTTTTGAGGTACTACCTCTTTTTCAAGCTCGGGTAGAATGGTACTTGAAAAAGAGGTAGTACCTCGAAACGCGTCGCTCTTTTTCTCCCTGATGTACTCCTAAGCATTTAAAAAAAAAGTGTATGCATTTTCTTTTTCACAACAATGCACAGTATTGCAGTACTGTGCATTGCACTACAACGCACACACTCCAGGAGGTGGTTTGGGGTGCCATTTAAATGAATGACAATGCACTTAGTTCACTGTACCTTGCATTTAGCGTAAGACTATGGTGTAAATGGGCCTTCACTCTTCATTTCTAAACACTACATGCTGTGCAGCCATTATTAAACAGTTACATTAGTAAACAGATGGGTTTATAAAAAGGGTCTAATGCCAAAACGTAACATTTTAGGGGGGGGGGGGGGAGGGGGGAAAAACCAAAGATTTTCACAATAACTGGAATACCAGTGAAAATATGGTCAGACAGGAGCATTCCGTGGGCCTGTTTTTTCATGTTTAGTGCAAGTTTTGCAGGAGATGTATAGATCTAAATTGATTCCATGCCCCTGATTGCTGAACTGTCACACTGGTGCACCAAAATGAGCACAAAAAAATGATCACTAGGCAAGACCCAGGGAACGCCACAGCCCTGGAAACAAGACTATTCTGCTAGTTGTGGCTAGTGGTAGTTTGTCACGTACGGCTGGACTTATTTTGTAATTTTATTTATTTTTTTCAAATTCTTTATGCATAGAAGATATTTTAAAACTTTTTTTGTACAATTACAAAAACAGTAACAAATTAGTGGAACACAAACATTTACAGTGTAGTAGAGACAGAAAAACACATTTAGGATTACAAACGAGTCCCCAATAGAATCTGTTAAGTTTTCCAACCCGAATGGTCCCTGTGAATCTCGCTTCTGTCAAAATGCATATGTAAAACCCGGACTCAGACTCCGAAGAGCAGGGAGCTTTGTAAAATGTCCAACTCCTGAAGGAAGTCTGGAAGTAACATTAGAAAATATAAGAACTATTGAGGACAAGAAAGAATAAGGAATACACAGGCTTGGGAAAACCAAGAGCAGAAAGAAAGAATGGAGAAGTGGAAAAGAGAGAAAGGTGAAAGAAGGGGGGGTGGGAAGGGGACAGGCATCGGTGAAAAAATAGGGCCGAGCCGACCTCCAGTCCAAATATCCATGCAAACCCCCACAATATAGATAGATAGAAAATAATAGATCAGAAACATCTAATCATCTGCTACACAGAGAGCTCTGTATTCTGCAGCAGAAGATAATTGTATCCAACAGAACCAGACATCCCTCCCCTGTACCAACGGGAGAGAATCTTAAAACTTGTCTCCTGAATAGCACTGGAAATGGAAGACCGATGGGTGAGCTGGCACATTCTACTAACCTGCTGATCAGTAAAGGTAACCCCCAGGTCCTGTTGTTTTGTAATATTGATGTTTCACAGCTTAGCCAAGCCACTTTTTCAGTTCTTAAGAACAAGTTGAGGTTAGAAAGAATTAGGAGCAGGAATAAGTAGCACAACTACAACAATCTACTAGTGTGCAAAATATTGGGTGAGGAACTGGAAATACTCCTCATTTACTACTTTGTATATTAGCAAACAACTAACACCCCCTTACTAAATATCACAACTATCATTACTAATACTATTGTTACTTTGGGTGGTGTTTTGTATTAGGAATGGTTTTCATGTGTTGACATGCTACTTTTGCATGGTAGTTGCATATTTTTGGCTACTATTCCTAAAACTAAGGAGAAAACCCAACAAAATCTTTCAAAAGTGTTATTACCTTGGTTTTTTATTGATGTTAGTAGGGATGTTCAGATACCAAGTACAGTACTCGGTACAAGTACATGTACTGATACTTTTCGAGCTCCAAGACTAGACTAGAGAAAAATTCAAGTTAGGAGGCAGCTGTCCTTTGTAAGGAGCACACAGAGCTCCTGGAATTTGTACATCTCTGTTTTAATGCAGGATTTTGTTATTATAAATATATATAAGTGATGCACCGATACCAGTTTTGCAAGTACTGATACTTGCCCAAGTACGTACGAGTACTGATACATTTTAGTTTATTGTCATTTGACAGTTTTTCTAGAACAATACAGACTAATGATTTCAGGACAGTGGTGGAGCACCAGAGCCAGGTCCCAGCTGCAACCCTGGAAGTTCTCATGAAAATGGCATGTATTGGCATAGGTACTCAAAGTATCGGTGCATCCCTAGATGTTAGTATTAGGAGTTGTAATCATGATGCGTAAAAATAATGTTGTCTTTACCACCATGAAAAACAGTATTTCTTAAAAGAAGGTTTTTTGCTTAAATATGCAATTAAAGAACTTGGCAGGTAGCCACCCATTTTATAATTTGCCATGCTAAAAGCCACATGGTCACATCTTTCTGCCTTGAAGAAGGGGCCCTGCGCGGCCCCGAAATGTCGGCTTTTTGATTTTCGTGACACAATTGTCCATTAAAAAGGACATGCTTATTTAAATTATCTGAGTGCTGGTGACCTGTCGTTTTTATTTTCCAATCAACTCCATGACCACAGGTCCAACATCAGTACCTGACCTCACAAATGCGCTTCTGGAAGAATGGTCGAACATTCCCATAGACACACTCCTAAACCTTGTGGACAGCCTTCCAGAAGAGTTGAAACTGTTATAGCTACAAAGGGTGGGCCAACTCCATATTCAACCCTACGGACTAAGACTGGGATGCCAATAAAGTTAATGTGCGTGTAAAGGCAGGCGTCCCAATACTTTTGGCAATAAAGTGTATATACATTGTTTTTGAAATCCAGCAACAAAATTACGTTGTTATTTTAGAATGTTTAAAGTGTTTTTTACAGGTGGGGGGATTGTTGGCTGGACAGCATTTGTCGTTATGTGCAAGTTTGCATGGCTCACTTGCCTTTTGTCCAGGTGTGTGAGGGTGTGAGCTTCCCTCTATTCCTACTATTACCACTCCGCTGCCATATTCTTCCATTTCCAGCATCGTCTTGTTTTAGCTATTGGGCAGGCTGATGGTGTGTGCTGGTGATACAGTGCTCAGGCATCTGACTCCATTCTTGGCATCTTTCACATTCTGGATGGGACAGAACTGTGCAGTTTGCATGCAAAGTAAGAGTTTTTTGGCAGAAGAGACTTTTATAAAGTCTCTTTCACCAACAAATTCTACCTGTTTGGCAAGTTTTTAGTTCTGCTGTAAAGATGCTGACAGGTATGAAGTGCAGGCACCCAAAATGCACATACCTGCTTTGTGCAAATGCTGGGTGTTCTGCTCAGACAAAGCAAGAGACACATCTGAGTAGTGTTAGAGTCTGCCAATAAACTCTGCCAACCTGCATTCCTATTAACCCATCACTGTGATGGGCTGCCTCCCTGGTGAGTTCGAATATGTAGAAGGCAAGTCGTGGTGGGCAAATTTCAGTACTATGAGGAAGCGCTGAGACTGGATTAGAAAACCTGCCATTTGGTTAAGTCTACCTATCTCTAAATCTGATCTGGAATACCATATCCCTAATATATATAAAAGGTAGTAATAAACTCTTATGAGAAGTGTGAGGCAGGTCGCGTATGCAGAAGCCTCCCCATCAGATCAACGCACATTGGTGGAGAGCAGCCACTCGCCAACCTTGCCTCCTCTCCAAAGTTCAGCCCAAAGTTCAGCCCAAAGTTCAGCCCAATTTTACCAACAGGGGTTGAGAATTTGGTATGAAGTGGGGCTTTTAGTTGAAGGGAATACCTATTAGCTTTGAGAATTAGGGGGATACCAATGTGAGAATAGTCTGTAGATATGGATTTTGTATTTTGATCTCTTACTTTTATAAAGATTTTAGCAATGTCTTGTATATATAGGTGGGCTATCTTTATACTGGGGGGAAGAATCCCATACTGATTTCATTACCCCTGTAATTTGTTCTAGACTAGGTGATAGGGGTCCTTTGCATCGTCCTCGATGCCCCCTCTTCCTGTGGCCCCGATGTCCCTGGCATGGTCTCGGACGGAGTTGAGTGGGCTGGTTTGGTTCAGGCCGCCATCACTTTCTCTTAATCCGGAAATATCTGTCCTCCTCCAGACATTAGTTGTTTGGTAAGTACGGGGTACCCACTTTTTGGGGGGTCTCATACCTGTGGTGCCGATTGCTTAAACATTTTAATTTATGTTATATTTTATTAATGAATTGAATGATGCAATTAAATCAATTGATGTATAATTGTTATTACTATTAATATTGTTAGATTAGCCCCCCGTGGTCCCCTGAAGAAGCTCTGTGCGAAACGTGTCGGGACCCGGATATGTCAGTCTTCCAGCAAATGAAAAATGAATTACAATCAGTAAATGAACAATGAACAATTAATAATAATCATGTCAATTATTGGATAATCAATTCAGTTATAACTGGTTGACGATAGGCATATCCTGGGCACTTGTTGCATGTTACAGCTAATTGGGGGCTTTTTATCTGTATTCTTATGAATTGTACATTGCTCATGAATTTGTTATTTATTTCTTTTATTATGTACACAATAAATTTTGACATATTTTATACACGTGCATTGGTTGCATACCTCTCTTAAACCCCTATTTTTTGCATATCTCTATATCTATAGATATATAATCTACATACCCAGAGGGGGAGAGGTGCAACTAGGGAGCTATTGTCGAGGCAGACTCAAAGTTGATTATCAATAAGAAGAATCTGGCATTTAAAAAAAATATAAGATGGAAGGGACAGCACTGGTCGTCCGGAACTACAAGGAATGCAATTGAAAATGTAAACGTTCAATCCAGGCAGCTAAAATAGAACATGAAAAATGAATTGCCCCAGTCAGCAAAAATAACCTCCAAAAATTATTTCAATACATAAACAATAAAAAGGTAAGAAAGAAACAGGTAGGTCCCATAACGGATGAGAATGGGAGGCTGATTACAGATGGAGAAGGCTGAAGTACTAAATGCATTCTTCTCCAAACTTAAAGAGCTAAGTACGATAATAGCGAGGCCATTGTTCCTAATGTATAGGACTTCATACTGACTGGGGAGGTACCAGCTGATTGGCGCACAGCAACTGTTGTACCTATATTTAAAGAAGGTTTGAGATGCATACCTGGGAAATATAGACCAATAGTATGCAAGTTATTTGAGGATATGATAAAGGACCATATTCATGAATATGCTTATGGGCATGATATCATAAGTGACAACCAACATGGCTTCACGAAAGACCATTCATGTCAAACCACCCTATTAGTGTTCTATGAGGAGGTAAGTGGCAACCTAGATGGAGGAAAGCCAGTGGACGTAGTGTACCTTGATTTTGCAAAAGCATTTGATATGGTACCTCATAAACATTTAATTTACAGGCTTCACTCTTTGGGCATTGATGAAATGTTGGGTCCTTGCATAGAGAACTGGCTAAGTGAACGTGTGCAGAAAGTAACCATAAATGGCTCATTTTCCAAGTGGTCCTTGGTCGGCAGTGGCATGTCCCAGGGTTCTGTCTGGGGCCATTGCTGTTCAACCTGTTTATATTGGGACTGATATAAATCGCAATATTTCAGTTTTTGCTAACAATACCAAAATTATTAAAGGAGAACTATGATGTGAGTGCTTTTCACTCACCTCATAGTTCTAGCCGACCTGTGACAATGAGACTGTCACAGGTCGGCTCAGTAGATTGGGAAGTGAGCGATCACATAGCAGCGTTCGCTCACTTCTCGATCCCGTCACAGCTCTCTGCTGTGACAGAGGAGGGGCTGGATTTCCCCCTCCCCGCTCTGATCCTCCAGCGCTGACACACACACACACACACACACACACACACACACACACACACACACCACGGTTGAACTCGATGGACCTGTGTCTTTATTCAACCTTAACAACTATGTAATTTTGTATGTAACTATGCAACAAATGCAGTAAGGAAATAGGGAATCCATCACAGCATGCATGATGCCACACTCACTGAATGAGCAACTGTACACATAATGTACAGAATTTTTTTTAATATATGGGTATTTACAATATTACCAAGATGAAATAATACATTGCACACATCATATCCAAAGGAACAGGAGACATCAGTTACATAGGGTGTATCCGTTAGAATACACATTACTGTGTTTTATAGCAATAACTCCTGCAGGATACATTTTCGGTCACTAGATGGCAGTGTTCTGTTATCTATGGTATATACTCTGTTGTATTGAATAAGGTAGAAAATAAAACTGTGGCTTCCTTCCTGTTTTTAGACAAGCCATGAGCAGCATGCATATCAGACTGTGTGCTTGTGTTTCTCTGTGAGGCTGTGCAAGAAGTTCCAACAGTATCCATATTTCGAAACTATGAAGCAACATCATCCGCATGTAACAATAGTTCTAGTCATCCACAATTTCAACAGTATGCATCTAATGCATGTGCTACAAAAATTATTTAAAGGGAAATGTTTAATTTAGACTAGGAAGCTGAGCAGCTTTTAAATTAGAATTTCATCAGGTGACACAACCTTGTACCTTAGGGGAGTCTGAGTTCATGAGGGAGATCTCTCTTGCAGCTCCAATCCAAGAACCCCCTGAGAGTGGAACAGGTGTGCAAGAGCAAGAGTGGCATGAGTGACGGTATGTAGTGAAGTCCAAGACAAGCTGGGTCAGCAATAGTCTGGCAGCAAGGTACAGGAACAGCAGGCAAGGTCAGGTCAGCAACTTGCGGGCAGCGAAGTACAAGGCAGCAGACCGCAACGTGGTCAGAGCCGAGACGAGGTCAAGGAATCCAGAAGAGCAGAAGGAAGGTCGAACAAGCTGGGTCAGTAACAGGAGATGATGTCGAGATGCAGGATACAGGTGCAGGGAGCAGCTACAGACTGGTCAGTGTTGGAGGCTCGGACATCACAACCCTAAATAGCCAACGTTTGGCACCAACGTCTGCAACAGGCGTGTGCGCACGTTAGCATGCACACCATGAGATGCGCATACAAAGGCAAAGGTACGTGGCGTTGCAAGTTCTATGAGTTAAACTATGCCCACACATGCAAGCATGTGCAGTGCTCATGCAGAACCCTGAACGCACGAGCTGGTCCTGGCTTTCTCACATCAGTTCCCTGGTTTGAGAATGTCTTTATTATAATCCCCGCCCCTATAGTTGACGTGTATGCAATCCAATCCAGAAACCAAAGATGAATCAAACCCTCATATCTAGCAATGGTGGTCAAGATCCTCCCTCCATTTATCTTCTATATGTGACGTCTGAACGGGTGTTTCGTTTTCCCTATGTAAAATGCCCCACATTTTCAAGGCACAAAATATACCATACCTAAGGTACCGCATGATATATAATGTTGGGCTTTTAACAAAGACCCATGTGGTCATTCAAAACTCCGGCCTTTCTTGATCCAAGGACAATGTGAACAGGAGCCACATTCAAATGTGCCCCTAATTTCAGCTTGTTAACTGTACCAGGTAATCTCTTGAGTTTGAGTGCTTAAACACCAGCTGTGGAGAATCCTGGATATATTTACAAGCTATGGGGTCCCTGGTCATTAAGGGCCAATACTTGAATAATCTGTTTTAAAATCTCATTACAAACAATATTTTTTAAAGAAAAGCAGTTTTTATCTATTTGGTAAGATTAATTGATATTTTTATATATCTTTAACACCTTAAAAATCCCATTTCAGTATTACTAGCTATTTGGGTAAAGTAGAAAGCTAAAAGCTGCTGTAGGTCAGCACAGACCAATGCAAACAATCACAAGCAGAACTTCTAAATAGCCACCAGCAATGACCCGAGGACAAACAAGGTGTGGGGAGGGTGGGGACACAGTGTAAATCCATATACAAGAAAACAGGTTGAACAGGAAGGGAGAGAAACTGCTAAAAGGTAGAGAGAAAGAAGATCAAATCTTTCTAGGTTAGCATGGCTTTGGCCAAATTTATGTTGCACACCGCTGTAAACCCAAAATATGTTTTTGTTATCTTTTACAAGTAGTGCAAATTACTGTTCAATGTCTTTGTTATATGCAGGGGCTTCTCAGACTTCCAGTAAAGACCTTTTGACTTCCCTCTAATAATGTGGAGGGTGCAGCTACTGGGCAACAGACTAGTCGTTAGGGATAACATAGCAGAGATAAACTAAACAGGAGATCAGTAGGGGCAGTCAGTGAGACCTGCTTGAGCTAAGGTAACAGAGGGGTCCTGGTAGAATAGGGAAGATACATGCAGCTTTTCCTAAGTAATAGAGCTGTCTAACACAGTTTCTGCATACATTCAGTGAACGGAAATAGAGTTGTCTAACAGTTTCTACATACAATCAGTGAATGTTCTCTTGCCTACAAATTGGCGAGTCTGGGAAATATAACAAATAACCATAGACTAAATAATGCATATGTGAAAAAGATCAGTACTGCTTTGTTAAACACTGGTGAAGTATTGTTTAATGCACTTCCCTATGTGTGGCCTAAATCCGTCACTTCCACAAGAAAAGAACCTTGAATTTTGGAGTGACTACAGAAAGCATGTAGTGGCCTGGCTTATAAAATACATGCACAAATAGACAGTTGCCAATACACTAGGCTCTACCTGATGACGGAACACTATCTCCTTGGAACCAGAGACCTTCCTTCAATGTTAACCTGGATGCAAAACTAGGGTCTGAAACAAGACCATGAGACAGCCAGGTAGCAATGGAAGGCTTTAAACCTTGATCTGTGGGGTGCTTCCTGTATGTATGGTGAGAATGGTCTCAGTAAACATATTAGACTGACCCCTGAGATTCACGGTAGCTTTGGCTGTGGTCTAGTTTGTCCATTGTAACAGTAGAGTACCACTAATATAAATCAAGAAACTCTTACTGGTATGTAGCTTGTATAAAAACTTCTGTTATGTAATAAGTTATATGAATGATGCCTAAAACAGAGTACAGTCGAAGGACTTGCACACTTGCTGGCCTGGGAGTGCCTCGGAGTAAAGCCACTGCTGTTTTTTTTTAAAGAAATGCATGTTGGATTGTTTTGGTCATCTTATATGGAAGATCCTTCAACGGCATTCCAGGAACTTCACATTAGGATATGGCTCGGATTAAAGACCTACAACAAACTGTGGGATTTCCCATTTTTTTCTGACAACACCTTGTAATCATTTAGGAAAAGCTTGAGCATGTGGCCAAGCCAACACAAAACTGGGCAGATCTGCTAGATTGTTTGACCTGCAACCCTCTGCCCCCATTCACACTAGGTGTGAGTGTGGATTAATTTGTTGTGCATCTGCATAGGGCAGCCCATTCCTTTCAATAGGCTGCCCTATACGCGACAACTGTGGCAAAGAAGCTCATACAGCAGTTTTTTGACCGTCCTTTTTCACACCACAATAATGGCACCGCAAGCTTGACATGCAACGTGCACAGAGTCACGTGATTGTGCACACTTTCACAGGAGCAACTAGTGTCAAAGGGGGCTTCCAGGAATAAGCAGTGTTAAATGTATGAATAGAAAAATTATATCAAAATACACTAAATTACATGTTAATCATTTCTAGATTTTCATTCGTTCACTTAAGCGCTCAAAGTTCACAAAAGGATTTTTTTTTTATCAGGAAGTAATAACAGTGATTATGTGTTCTATAAACCTTGTACTAGAGAGAAAAACAGATACAATATTGTCACAACAACTTGATTTATTTTATGTATAAATAATGCTGCTTCTCAACTCTGTGTGAAATGGATTCAACTAAAAAACATCACTATTCTTGTATAGGTATTATGCAAACATTTGGTGTGGATAGGATCCTACCCACTCTTACCATGTCATTGTATTTGACCGATATGTATATTTAGTTAAAACTGTTGTTATCCTTCCTGCAGCATGGCAATAGAAGTCAAATAACATTATTTTTACTGTATGGTTACTGTTAAAGACCAACTCCAGGATAAAATAAAAAAACTTCCATCCCTCATAACACCCCCCACTTCCACCTGGCACACTAATCACTAAACTGTAAAAAAACAAACAAAAAAAACAAAAAACTTTCTACATTTTAATTTACCTCCCACCGCCTCCTCTCTAGTGATGGGCACGATGTTCGAATTGAACAAGAGTTCGACTTGTGGGCTCTGCCCTACTACAAGAAAACCTACAGCGCACCTGTGACATTGTGTTGCAGAGATGGGAATGGAGCCTTAAAGGAGAACTATGGGGTCAGTGCTTTTCTCCATAGTTCTCCCCAGGGTCACGGGAGGACACAAACTAGCGTTCTCCCGTGACTCAACGCTCAGTATACCGCGAGCTACAGTCGCGCTATACTGAGACCACCGTAACATGGACAGATCCTGACATTACTGTCTGGATCCACCCAGCTGCGTGATTGACCGCTGGCTCTGCCTATCTAGAGGCAAAGCCAGCTGTACCCGCCGCCTCCCCGTCCGTTCTGGCAGTCAGCGCTGGAGGATCGGACAGGGGAGGGGGGGAATCCCTCACTTCTCGATCATGTCCATGCAGAAAGCCAAAGCCGTGACTCTCACTCACGGCTCTCTGCATGGACATGATAGAGAAGTGAGCGAGCGACGGTATGTGTTCGCTCACTTCCCAATCTATTGAGCCGACGTGTGACAGTTTCATTGTCACACGTCGGCTCGAACTATGAGGCTGAGTGATTTTCACTCACCTCATAGTTCTCCTTTAATGCTTTCGGCTTTATCTTCTCATATGAATATATGCAAGTACGCAAAGCTTCTTATTAAAAAACATTTTATCTACACATACATTTTCAATCTTATTACATTATTTATATACTTGACATGTCATTTAGGATTGGTTGATTTTTTACAAACCTCAGTTTTGGAAACTTGCTTGCACAAAGATTTACATAAGCTGGTAGTCTTATCTTGAGATAAGATTGTGCACACTAAAGTGTACATAACCATTTTACTCACAGCAACCTTTATTACATTTCCTTTTCAAAGGCCAGCTCCAGCCAAAATGACAGCTTAACTTTGTTTCGTGCATGCTGAATAACTTGTTGGCTTATTACGCCCTCAGGGATTCCAATGAGATTCCAACCACAATTCTCCATTGTGACTATGTGTAGGACCATTACAAAACCAAATGAGGGCATCTTCAGTGAATTCTTCATAACACAGATTTAAAGTAGTATTAAAAGGAGAACTATGGGGTCAGTGCTTTTCCCTATAGTTCTCCTAAGGGTAACGGGAGGACACAAACTAGACAGGGACAGGATCGAGAAGTGAGCGAGCGACACTATGAGTTCGCCCACTTCTCTATCTATTGAGCCGACCTGTGACAGTTTCATTGTCACACGTCGGCTCAAACTATGAGGCTGAGTGATTTTCCCTCACCTCATAGTTCTCCAAACTTTTTTTCAATTAATCCAGATCAAACATACTGTATATTGCCCAGCAAAGTATGCCTTTACATTTTTGCCCAAAGCACTTCCTCACAGTCATCATGTTTCAGAGCACCTGGCTCTAACTCTCTCTCAGCTCAGCTTCCCTGAACTTCCTGTCCAGTACAAGATCACAAGTGATAGAACAGAGTCTCTAGCACAGGGATGTCCAAACTGCCTGGCCCTCCAGCTGTGGTGGAACTACAAATCCCATGAGGCTTTGCAAGATTCTCACAGCCACAGACATGACTCCTGGAGAGAGATGCTTCATGGGATTGTAGTTTCACCACAGCTGGAGGGCCAGAGTTTGGACATCCCTGCTCTAGAAGCTCTCCACCTACTAGCTTGGAGAAGGGAGGAGATAAACAGCTTGCCTTGCTGTACCTGTATGTTTGTGGAGACACATACAGCTTACTAGCACACACAAGGGTGGCTCCATAGGACCATGCAAAGGAAAGAAACCACACTAAAACAAGACATCAAGGCCAGTGCTCAGGGGACCAGCTGATTCTGCAGGAAGCTAAAACGTATTAGCTATCTGTTTAGACCCCTAATTTTTCCCCAAAGCCCCTAAAGGTAAAAAATAATAAAAATGAATAAAAATTGAATATAAAACAAATTAAAACGTTTATAAAAAAATTTGGAAAAAGTTAGAATAAATAAAAACATTTTGGTTTTCACCTGACTTTTTTTCATTTTGGTTTAGTTTTTTGAAATTTTTATTTCGGTGCACCTCTAGAAATAACACATTATGGTGGAGTCGGGCTTTTAACACTGTCAAGCATTTGAATATCCATATGGTAGGCTTTTATTTATCTGGACAATGGTTTGCGCAATCGTCACATCTAAGTCTTATCTATTGTTTTAATCCCCACCCTGAAAACCTGTTTGCATGCACAATTTGTACACAAAGTCGCAATTAGTCAGCAGTCACATGAACAAGTAATACACCTCCTGTAAATACCTGAACTTGACTTGCTATCAGCCTCCGTCAGTTCCCTATACAGCAGCATTCAGACTAAAGGTGCCAGTACACCTTGTGATTATCGCTCGGAAAATGAACGATATCGGGTTTTCGTACGATAATCGGCCAGTGAGCAATCAGAATTACTGTACAACTGGCTGAATTTCCCCGATCGGTCAGGCTAGAAAACTTTTTACGAATCGTACGAAAAATCGATGGATTTGTGGTGTTTTCGTATGGAAAAAAAAAACCGCAACATAAACACTGCACATGTGCAAACGAAAGTCCGCTCTGTCGATCGTAAACATTCCGCCACTTAGTATTGCTAACAAACGATAATCAAAATCTACATTGGTCTGTGCATGATGGGGTATTCGAGCGGAAATCAAACGAGGGTGCGATGACGGGATGAAATAAATTGAACGATAATTGTAAGGTGTATGGCCACCTTAAAAGTTGCCATACAGCTTAAGAGTTTTCACTTGATTTTCTCCCATCCACACATCTACCCTGCTGGCTATTGTATTCTGACAGCCAGCACCTGCAGATATCAAAATACCCGAACAAGGACTGCTGCTGATTGTCTTCAGTCACTGTTCCTTGGACAAAAGACAATTGAAAACAAAATCAACTTTTGAGTGATTCAGCAGGAAAAGGCCAAAATGCCATCTGTGTTGGGGAGATGAAATCACTGTAACCAAAGATAGTGTTATCATCCACCTTGCTATACTTTGTTGCAGAGTTGCATAAATCTCAGGACTAGATAGACAGAAATACAAACGGCAAGATGACAGCTCCCTTACATATGTTTTATCTGTGTTTTTAGCTGTTTGCCTGAAGTTCATCTTTAAAAGACTAGTCCATCTTTCATGTTACACCGATATTTAAGGTATAATATGAAACATGGTCACATGTTGGTAATGACTGTATTGTATGTACGTTGCAATATTCACTGAAATTATATTCAATGGTGAATGAATATCTTAAAGCTACATTCACACCATGTGCGATTATATGCGTTTGTAAATGCATATACAGTGAACTCCCATTTATCCGGTACCCATGGGGATTGGTAGATGCAGGATAACTGTAGTTTCTGGTTGCTTGAGAGTTACTATTAATTCTCAAGCAACAATCCCCCCCGCCATTTATCTGCTGGCTAGATTCTGCTATTGGCTATTTCAAATTGCCATAGCCAATAGCAGGCTGGCTATTGAACTTTTTTTAGTGTGCACTTGTCTATCAACCAACTGGGGGGAAAAATTAGGACATATCGCCTTGATTTTTTTGTTTTGGTTGCTTAAATGCCGGATAATGGGGAGTTTACTGTATATGTACAGTATCTAATCATTTGCAATGGATCTATTCACACTTCATGCCTAGCTGTTATCTGCAGTCAGTTTATCTGCATTTTCAAAAACACAGAAGTCAGGTGCATCTAGGAATTGATTTAAATGTTTTAATGTACCCGAATGCATGTAAATGTAGTTTGATGCTAGGACTTATTACCAGATGCATCTAAACACATATACATGTAAACACACAAATGCATGTAACACACAGTTTGATGCTAGGATTTGATACCAGATGCATGTAAACAGACATAAACGCATGTAAACATGTGTAAGCAAGCATCATTTAACACATCTAGAAGCATAAACACAGCATCTAGCCTGACTGATTTTCCTCTGCATATAGAGGACAGAAACGAAGTCTGAATGAAGCCTGGGAATGGAGGTACCTGCAATGTATATATATACATTTTACAATATACAAACAGCAAGATTTAGAGTTTAAATAAATATATTTTTATTAGAAAAATATATACAATGACATTGCATATATATGGAATAAAAATAGATCATAATGATAATTTATATTTACATCATTAAAAACAGAAGCATACTATAATGATCATCTTACATTCCTTGTGAACTAATAAGCCACAATCCTATAAATATATATTGATTTGGAATGTATTTCCATAGCGCTGGACATACAACATGCCTACGGACTGCCAGAGATTTTGATGCCTAACAACACAGATATAGACATGTTTTTACACAATATG
>NW_017307707.1:260482-273928 GCF_000935625.1 Nanorana parkeri
ACAATAGCGTCCTACTTGAATCATTCTGAATTAACCCATAGACTTTCACAAAGAGGTGCCTGCCGATGTGTGAGGTGATCCAAAGACATTCAAGATGTCACCTAATCCCAACATCAGGTGATGATCATCTGATGTTTAATGCCGTCTTAAAGTAGAACTCTATTAAGCACTATGGGGGGGAATTTATCAAGACTTGAGCAGACAGAATGTGGAGCAGTTGCCTATAGTAACCAATTAGCTTCTCTCTTACGTTTGTTCAGTTAAACTTTGAAAATGAAAGCTGATTAAGCAAAGCAACTGCCCCAGATTCTCTCTACTCAAGTTTTAACAAATTCCCCTTGATGTGCATCTAGCCAACTTGTATAATAACCCTTGACAAAAATAAATAAATAATAATAAACAATTGCTTATTACCCAGTGTTTCAAAGAATGTTCATTAGAACAGCATTTTTTTGCTCCCAACCGCCAATCAGATTTAAACTTTCCTCAGATTGCATCTGTTTGAGTAATAGGAAGTTATTTCAGCTCTAAGTAAGAACACATTGATACTGACAGGCTCTGTTTGTGAAGTCCCGATGTCTTAAGCTGGCCATACGCTATACCATTTCTGCACAATCTTCTTCAGATTTACCAAAGCTATGTAATATAAGGCTGAACCTAAACAATCCATTTAATTTGTGTCCAATCAGGCAGGACCTTGAACTACATATTTGATGGTAGACCTACAGGAGATTGTACAATCATATAATATGGCAGGGGTGGGCAAATCCGGCCCTCCAGCTGTTGTGGAACTACAAGTCCATGAAGGCACTGCAAGACCGACAGTTACAGGCATGACTCCCAGGGGCAGATGCATGTTTGGATTTGTAGTTCAAGCACGGCTGTAGTTGCCCAACCCTGGTGTATGTCAAGCTGTATATAGAAATGGAGCAATAGAAATGGAGCAATAAAAAACAGGAGCTGTGTGTGGCCATTAATTGACTTCCCTGTGTCATAACTGGTCAATGACATGAGCAAACGCAGACAGGAACTGTCACAGCAACAGACAACAGGCTTGAATTTGAATATCCAAAGCCCTCTCACGTTTACCGAGATACAAAATAATGAGCAGGTTGTATATAAAAGGCTAAATGTAGGAAATTCTTCCCCATAGTGAACCTTTCATGAGTAAAACATAGAAGCTGCAATTGCTGGTCTCTTCTTCTAGTTGCCTGGCTGTAATGCTGACAATCTTATTTCAAGGACTGTGACTCAAAGTTTGAAAACTAGTGAGTCAGCACAACAGCCAGGAAACGAGTACTTTCAGGAGATTCCGCAAAGGCTGCTGTTCTATTTCATTCGTGACAGGTTTCCTTTTACCAATTTCACAGACTTCCGTAAACCTCAAAAGCATCAAATCAATACCAGGTCTAATGCAACATGTTTATTGTAGTTAAATATCTAACACCCGTATCATACTGGGACCATTCATAAAGTTTGTGATCTCTAGTACAAGGGTTATCAACTTTGACACAACGATAGCATATAATGTACACTAATGACCACAAAAATGAGAAATGAATTGATCTGCTTTGTAAGCAATCTGTCAATATCCCTTTAAGCCTGGTCTTTTGTGCGCCTACATAGATCTGTAGCAGCAATTACATTTAGTTTATTGCATGGAAGAACAAATTCCAGGAACGAGGTAGCCAATGCTCCTTAAAAATTCCAGCTGGTGACCAACCTTTGAGGTTTTCTCTAGTTGAGGTCAATGGAGCTGGCCCCTATTCCAGGAACGAGGTAGCCAATGCTCCTTAAAAATTCCAGCTGGTGACCAACCTTTGAGGTTTTCTCTAGTTGAAGTCAATGGAGCTGGCCCTTAAAAAAAAAAAAAAAATCCTTCTGGCTCCTGGATTGAACAGACTGGCTCCTGAATTCCATATTCATTTACCCACCCCTGGTATATTACACCCTATGTAGACTAATAGATAAAATAACATGGTAAACAAAATATAATATTAAAGAGCAAACAAAAGGGCAAATAAAATAAAATGACCCTTGCAGTGGGGGTACCCCTGGTTAAATTAAATGCTCATTTTGGTCTAGGGGCTGGAATAAAACAGAATGACTTACCTGATCCTGGCTCCCTCCAGTTTTCACCGGGCCACTAAAGTGGTCTCCGCTGCTTTTTTACCCCTGGGCTCCGGCAGTCTAAGGACATATTAGGCTCTTTGAAGGTCCATTGACCAGCATTGGACACGAGGATGCAGAGTGACATTCCATAGCCCGAGTGGAGGGGGAGAGAGGTGAGTGGTGACCACCACAGGACCCAGGGTCAGGTTAGTAAAACTGCTTTATCTAAAACCCCTAGACAAAGCAAGTCCTTAACCCTTGCATTGCAGGGGTAGCCCCACTATAATGGTTAGGTTTTTTTTTTAATTTGCTGAGTTTTATTTTTAAAGAAGAGCTCTGGGCATGTAAACAATTAACCCTTGCAGTGGGGCTACCACTGCACTGCAAGGGTTAAACACTCATGTTGTTCTAGGGTTTAAAATAAAAAAAGATACACTCACCTGTGGAATGTTCCTCGGCGTCCTCGAGTCCAATGCAAGTCAATAGACGTGATGTCACGGATCCTTAAGCCCGGGGGAAAAGGGGATGCAGGGACTGCTCTAGCAGCCAACCATCTCTGAGGATCAGGTGAGTATATCTTTTTTATTTTAGACCCTAGACCGAACGAGCACTTCCAGTGCTGGGGTAGCCTTACTGCAATGGTTAATTTTTTTACATGCCTGGAGCATTACTACAAAATAATTATTTAGATGTTCTAAATGCATTTTGGCTGAATTTCCAAATGATCATACATAAAACAAATCTCTGCAAACCTTCATACATGGAGTCTTTTAAAAACAAACATACACCCCTATAATAAAAAAAAAATAAGGTTAGAAAAAAAATCAGGGCACAGTCAGAGCTATTTTCCTTCATAATTCATCCTGTTCCAGGATTATAGCAACTGATATTATAAATCCATAGTGCAAATGGGCAGAGTGCAGGTGGGATGCCAACAGTCTACAGAAGATCGGAGTCACAAGGTAGAGAACTCAGCTGGCTCCCAGGTCTGTTGTTGCTCCTGGGGTACTCTCCAGCTGTCACATCCATAGGGTTAGTGTAGGATCTTGGGCTGGAGATGATAGAATTAGGTTTCCTACTTCCATTCTCATGCCGGTAATTATCATTCTGGATGCTGTAGCCAACGTCGTTAGGGTTGTGGTCCTCCTGGCTGTACCTGCTCTGGATGCTGTAGACCTGGCTGGGCTTCTCATTCTTGTTAGGTGTCTGTTTCTTGCTATAGTACATGGGAGCTTTGGATTTCCCTTTGTTTTTCATGCACTTCTTGCAGGGTGGCACAAAGCAGAGCATAAGGGCGAATCCGGCAATGATCTCCATGCAGCTGCCTATGTAGCCCAGCGCCAAGCAGTAGCCTACAGAAATGGTAGGTGGTGAACTAGCTGGGGTTATGTCAGCGGACACCAAGTGGTATATTTTATTGTTGTACCAAGAGATTGGGATCAGGGAGAGTATTCCTGAGATGAAGATGACAAGGCCACCAAATGCTGCTGCGAGGAAGTTTGGTATGTCCTCCCAGCAGCGCACACCCCACGATGCCAAGGCAATGCCAATCCCAGTGACGATCAGAGAGGTGATCATCAGTCCCCTGGCAACCTGCACCACTTCCAGACGGAAGTATTCATCGTTTGTCTGTCCGCACAGCTTGTTCTGATTAGTGGTCGTCTCTTGGCAGATGTCCCAGATGCCCTGATAGTACTGAAAGTCGCTGGGTTTTGAGGGCACGCTGCTCAATGTGCGCCAATTGGGTGCTACAGTAGCGGTGAGGGTCAGCACCAGCCCGCAGGGGGCCAGCACCATGCCAACAATCATTGCTGCAGGGGTCCGCATGTTGCTCCTTCAGATCAATATGGGGGTATCTGAGGCTAAGGGCAACTTTGCCAACTCAGGAGCAGTGGAGGTGCTACAGCCTTCCTTTAATCCAGCAATGCAGGCGATTTGTAATCCAGAGACAGCTGATCCACTCCTGAGAAATGCGGAGAAAGTTAACCCAGGATTCGCTCCTGATTAGCCTGATCCAGCCACATAGTTTGGCCTTCCACAGAACACCTGTCAGGATAAGGGAAGCGACTGGCTGCTTTGATCTCTTGCACGATGTGTCCTTTCGTTTTAAACAGCTGCCGTTTGACGGTCTGCTCCGCTGAGTGTAAATTCCCCTTTAAATGCAGCGAAACTACTCCGACAGGCTCGACAGAAACTGCATTGTGTACGTACGGAGAAGAAAGAAGGGGCGGGCAACAATCCTAACAAGGTTTGAAGGGGAGGGGCTGCTGATCTACTACATAGTGTCCACTGGGATCAACACATGAGTCCACAAACATGAGGAAATACTGTGCTCTCTAATCAAGTACAAGTGTATTTATAAAACCTGAGGAAATAGCATGCTGTCCAAAAGAATGACATGTGTATTTCAACAAACACCAACAAATACAAATATTTTATTCGAATGCATTACATGTGTATTTCACACACACATGATAAAATAGTAAGCTGTCAGACTGAATTACATGTGTATTTCCACACACATGACAAGATAGTATGTTGTCCAAATAAAGTACATGTGTATTTTCACACACATGAGAAGATAGTATACAGTTAGAATGAATTACATGTGTATTTCCACACACACGAGATAGTATGTTATCCAAATAAAGTACATGTGTATATCCAAAGTCATGAGGAGAAAGTTTTAGAACGAAGCACTCCTGGCTTGCAGCACTGGGGGTCCCCGGTTCAAATCCGGGTCAGGACAATATGTGCATGGAGTTTGCATGTTCTCCCTGTGCTTCTCCCAGTGTTTTAAGGTGGCCACACACCTTACGATAATCGTACGATAATCGTACGATAATCGCGGGAAATCCTGCGATGGTACAATTATCGTAAGGTGTGTGGGAGCCGTGCGACCTCTGCTACTGTAAGGTCGCACAACTTTTATCTTAGCAACGTGTTCGAAAACCCGCCGAGAATCGTACGATTTTCGCCGGGTGTGTAGCATGTCCGTAAGATAAAAGCCGGATGGGCCGGTGCACACCGCCCGTTCAGCATTGTGGTCATCGGAAGCCCGCCCCTGAGCTTGCGATCATCGCAAGTACAATCTGCCTGTCCAAGATAGGCAGATCTTACACTCCAAAGACATGCTGGAAGGTTAATTGGCTCCAGTCTAAATTGGCCCTGCATGTATGCATTTGAGATAGGGACATTAGGTTGTAAGCTCCCTGAAGCAGGGATCCCAAACTGAAAAAAGCAATTTCAGGGAGGTGCCTTCTGCCCCCCTCTATCTGGGGGGGAGCACCACCCTAAAATGATGGCAGATAGCACAGGAAGCAATAGCTTCTTTGCTATCTGCTGTTTTTTTTGTTTTGTTTTGTTTTTTTGTATTCTGACAGCTGCTAAAATAGCATGAGCTCCAGATGAATTGCATGTGTATTTTCACAACCATGAGGAGATAGCATGCTCTCCAGATGAACTACATGCGTATTTCCACAACAATGAGGAGATAGCATGCTCTCCAGATGAACTACATGCGTATTTCCACAACCATGAGGAGATGGCATGCTCTCCAGATGAACTACATGCGTATTTCCACAACCATGAGAAGATAGCATGCTCTCCAGATGAACTACATGTGTGTTTCCAACACATGACACACGAGGAGATACCTTGCTATCCAATTTATGGACAGAAAACCCTGCACTCAGTTGTACACCCACAAACAGTACCAGCATTTGCACGAAGGTAAGTTTCTGAAAGTGGAAGTTGTCACAGGGTTTGTCAGTGGGCTTTCTGTCTATACATTGCTATACAAATACAGGTGTATTTTACACTGTATGAAAATACACCTGTATTTGCACTGCAATACACCCGTGCATGAGCCCTAATGTGTACTATTCTCCTGTGCTATATATCTACAATTGATATGTGATAAATAATAAATAAATAGTGCACAGCACCAAACCCATCAATATATAAAACCCTGTTCAATTAAAGATTTTAGGCTAAGTTCTTACAGGCAGACTTTACCACCCCTCTGAAAAGCATCCTGATTGGCACCCCAATGCTCGTGTGCTGAACGCAGAGATACGCATTACAAAATAAATGGGCTTTCCATTCAGAAATAAACCGCAAAGGTGGCATAAATATATTTTTACATGTATATTGTAGTGTGCCATATTGTAAAGGCTACATGTCAACCAGAAACATGATGCTTACAACTAAAGCTAGCCACACTGTATTGCACGGTAATTCAGTTTTGTTTTTAACTTTTTTGTGTGTTTGTATATTTTGGCTACAAATTTAATTTGCAAGTAGTCCACAACTGTTTAATTAAATAAAACAATAGAAAAGTATGCAATGAACTATTCAGCAAAGTCAAGCGATGCCTCCGTTATTCATGACTGCTTGTATAGACTATTGTGTAGTACGTAAATTAGGTTGTCATAGTTTTATTGACAACCATCCTTTTGCATGCTAGTTCTAAATAGACCACAAGCATCTTTCTGCAGTAGCATAATCCCCCATTGTGCCTACAGCCCACAACAGTTTTAAGCTCAAGGGGAAAAGGGATAAAACAATTTTCACCTACAGCTACCAAAACCCTTTGCCTTCTCTTTTTGAACTTTTTTTTCAAGGAACTAGAGATGAGCCTGGACTTTTTACGAACCCAGTTCGCCTGAGTTCACCCAAGCCCATTTAGAACTGTGACTGACATCCAGGACCAATCAGTGGTGGCAGTTGCGGCAGTGGCATTCTCTGCCCCTTTGTGACATGTAGCTGTGGGGCAAGAATTATGCCTTTGCAGCTGCTTGAGCTGGGAGAAGGGGTTGACAGTCACAGTTTTGAGTGGGCTTGGGTGAATTCAGGTGAACTGGGTTTACACCAGGGCCGGACTGGCCGTTGGGCATACCGGGCACTTTCCCGGTGGGCCGGGCCGAACACAATCAGCCTAATGTTCGGCCTGTCCCGGCCTGCTATGCCTAAAGCTGCTGGCCACCGAAGGGTGTCGGGGCAGGGAGATGGTTCCGTCGGATGAGATGCGGAGGGGATCGTGGCAGGCAGTGCTGATGTCCCCACAGCTGCGACCCATCCTGTCAGCTCTCTCTCTCTCCTCCCCCCGCCGCTGCAGCTACAGAGCGGCCAGGAGGAGAGAGAGAGCTGACAGGAGGGAGCGCAGCTGCGGGGACATCAGCACAGACACTGCACTGCAACGATCCTCTCTGCAGCTCAAGCCACCTGCGGGATTTCAAAAATACACATACTCCAGATTTTAATAAATAATAAAATGAACTAGGGTCAGACTAATCAAAGACATTATTAATCTGAATTGCCCCACTCAATATGGGCGCCACTTGTTCAGCATTCCTTTACTATTTTGGGGCACATTTACTGACTTGCATGAAAAGCAACAATTAGGAAGTGATACATGGTTTCTGATCATTTTGATCCATGCTGTGTTCTGTTACCATCTGTGTTAATAATTATTGATGAAATGGAGGGTGTATTGACTGTGCACTTTGTGAAGGCAGTGTAATTTGGAATTTGAGTAAAATATAAGCCCTTACTTATTGTAAGATGTGTATATGGTCCGGACTTGAGTAGTGTTTTTATGATGACAACGTTGGTGGCGCTGTGTTTTTGCTTATAAGTTTCAAATAACTGTTAAAATAAAATAAAATATTTTTCATATACTAGATTACAGTTGCCCATGTTGTAACTGCACTTTGGCCGCCTTTTGGTCATTCATTTTTGATGATCTGTCTAGACAAAGGTTTAGAGTGAGATTGGAGATCCCTCATAGTGTTACTGGACCCTTGCAATGGTGCTGAAGAAGTGTGAGGATATGATGCAAAATGTATTTGTTTAGAATTTGGAGCATAGTATGTTAGGATGGTTTTATAGAACCTGGAACAATAAGTACATCCAGGTAGGGTCTGAGATTTGTTTAGCACACACCTGTACATGTTTATGGAAGGCACCCAAACTATAACAGTACCACCTTGTGTGTAGGCTAAGGACAAACTAGACATGAAACCACCATTCCCTCAAAAAGCAATCAGCCAGTCTCCTTGTGTAAAAAGTAGATTTTTATTAAATACAGCAATATGAAAAACACATAACACCCTAACCCACCAAGGTGCCCTCTAAAAGTTAAATACCAGTTGAAATGATGTATAAAGGAACAATTAAAACTAATTTATCTACAATAAAAACTAATTTGCACTTTTAAACATTAAAGGTTGCTCAACAATAGCACCTATCTGGAGAGAACCCGTGTTCTATGAATGTAACACAAAATATATGCAAAATACAATAATAATAATAATAATAGTAGGGATACACCGATACCGATACTAGTATCGATATCGGTGCCGATTACGAGTATTTGGGCAAGTACTCATAATGATAATAATGTCCACAAAAATGAACAGATACAACTGTTTATAGAATGTGCACTAACCACCTATAAACCAAACATAAATGTGAACATTCTAACCAATATAGTGTAAAACTCACAAAAAGGCAATAAGTGCTTGCGGAAGAGTAAAGTGAAAACAATTAGCAAACTAGTCAGATCCCCGGGGAGTCCATGCCCATATAATTCTGCAATAAGGTATCAGGGGCATCTGCAAAATAGCTTCATGTTAATTGCTAACTGTCATGGTTGCCAGTGTGCTTATTTAAGCTCTCAATTGAACTTTCAAGCCCTCAACTGATTGTTGTCATAGCTGATCACATGTGCAGCACCTTGGAAACTGCAATCCAAATAGATGCAAAGATGGCTCCTTCCTTGCCTATAAGGGCTAGGAGGTTGTAGTTCCACTTTAAAAAAAATGCAAATGCCAAACAGGTGACAAAATAGCGCACTGGACGTGAGCCATAGCAGGACGTGAGCATAAAACAGCACTGAAGCTCAAAAACAGGATAAGGATGCCTCTGTTTTTAGTATGAGCATTTAGAAAATAAGCTTGGGCATGTTGTAGATTGGGTCTTTTGGATGCATATGTTGGATTTTTTATAGACAAAGCGGGCGTATCTTTTTGTGATATTGAAACAATGCCTTACATCTTTTGATATACTCTAACCTCTCCTGTGTTTGTCCTTTTGTGTATTTGAGCTTGTAATATAATGTTTACACAACTTCACACCTCAATAACCTTTACTAGATCAGGACAAATTACACCTTTCTTCCAGACTGTTTTATATTTAACTAGTTAACACTATGATCAGAAAGTTCACTGCTTTGTGTAGAATGCTTTCCTTGTGACTACAGCTATGGTATTGTAGTCTGTCACCTTTTCTGCAAGTCATTGTCAGTGTGTTGTCTGCTGAATGGTTTACTTCAATTATGATAGAAAAAAAAGAAAATAACAAAAGAAAAAGGAACAGCAGAAAACAAAATACAACAATTTAACAGAAATATTTGAGAGAATCAAAGTAACGTTAGGTGTGAAACAGAAATGATTGGAGAACAAATGACAATAAGGATACATTTCTTCTAAATTATTTATCTAGTCTTCAGTTTATTGGCTCAACACCTCTGGGTTGGTCATAGAAGGTGCAATGTTCTCTCTAAAGGTCTCTCTAAAGGTGCCCATATACCTGCCGAATATCGTACGATTTCTACTATACGGTCGCACGTCTTTTGTCTTCCGAGCACGCTTGAAAACCTGCCGAAAATCATAAGATTTTCGGCGGGTTAGTGGCGTGCTCGGAAGACAAATGCCGAACCGGCCGGTGTGCGCAAGCGCACACTGCCTGCTCAGCATTGGAATCATCGGAAGCCTGCCCCTCAGCGGGGAGGGCTTGCGATGATCGCAAGTACGATCTGCCTGTCCAAGATGGGCAGATCGTACGAGATAAAAAAAAAAAATATTATTCATAATTGATTTATTGCCTTTTCAAAACTATACAGATGATCTTTTACAAAAAAGAGAAAAATGACCAAAAGCGTACATATTGCTACATACACAGCTGTATGCACAGAAATGTCATGAATAATGTGCTCAGTAAAACAAGTTTCACTTCCTACCTCATATAAAAGAGTTGTAAACTAAACACAATGCACATGATATCATGGGTTGTTAAATTGCAGTGTTTTTGTTCTTTAATGCATGGGGATAATTCTAGGACATATTGAATTGCACAGGTTATGGAAAGCCTGAAGTGTCTAGAACATCACGCAATAGGGGTAACAGCCTTTTGGTTAACAGTTAATAGCTGTGAGGATAATGTTATCAAGCTAGGATTCTCCATGATTTCCTGCCATTCTTACCTGCAGAGGTTGTGCCAGAATCCACTAGACTTTACATATGGGTTAATTTGCATGGTCAGAAGACTATACATACAGCCCAGCGTCAAGGGAGGGCTGGTAAAAAGCGGCCAGTTATGCCTACAACTGAATGTCACTACACAAGGGCATGGCCGAATTTCCCACAAGACCAACCAAGGCCCGGTCTTGGGGCAGCAGGGAGTAAAGGGGCAGCAGAGGTGTGGAATTCCTACAAAATTCCTACATGCAGTTCTAGGCGCCGGGCGGGTAGTTGTTTTCTACATTTAGCCCTGCTTTGGGCAAGCAAAGCTAACTGTACAGCGGGGAAGCCACCGCTTGCTTTGTACAAGTGATCTTGGCGATGTCGCCTGCAGATCTGCTATTCTCCATGGGGGGGCATTGAGGAACCTGGCCTTGGGGCAACAGAGAGAGCAAATCCTGCCCTGCACAAGGGTGACTACATAGCACTCTGCTTGAAAAAGGAGTCATTCTAAAACAGGAAGTCAGGATCAGTGCTCAGGGGGCCAGCTGATTCTGCAGGGAACTACAACTTTTAAACATCAAGGCGCAGCATACAATGTAAGTCATTTTATCAGCATTTGAAATGGCTTAATATCCTTTTGACTTTAATATCACTTTAAAAGTGCTGAATAAAAGTAGGCTTCTCTATTGTCCATCAAAGCCCCCTGTGCCCTGTCTGGGATATTTTCCCTTTGTTATAGAGATCTTACATTTGTGATTGGAAGCATAAGCTGCATCCTCCCACAGCACTAAGCCCCACTCACTTGCCAACCCTCTCTCCTACATGTGCTCAACTAGGCATTTTTTTATTGCACAGATGGTCTTGCGGTGGAGGTGCTTAGCACTACAAATGGGTGCGGCATATCACAGTGATTCATAATACAGCAGCTAAAAGTAGCCACCTCTGTTGCACTTACAGTGCCTCACAAATCTCAGCTACCACCTGCTTCCTTATAGTGGTGCAAAAGTGCATCCCGCAATGCAGTACATGGTGGATGAGCAACTTGACGCCAGGTCTGAACATTTTTACATGTGTAAATACTGACTCTGGGAATTTTGATGTGGGTGTGGCAAAGAGACGAATATGAAATATGTAGTATGTGCACATAGTACTTACTTTTATGTGAAAATGTTATTTTGTACCCAAGATCATAGTGTCAGGTTTAATTGAAGTATAAATCAAATTTACATCTTAATTGAAAAAACATATTATCCTGGGAGAAGGTTGCACTTTAATTGTTTGTAATTGTAGCTGCTGTACTATGGGCACTATAACTCCCTGCACTCAAATCAGACGTAGCAATCCTTTTACTGACCAATTCCCATCATCACAATCTAACTATACATGGTGCCCAGGTGTCATTGATAGCCACTATCACCAGCAATACTTCAGTGTCCAGGGCCATAAACCAAGCATGTGATCCTGTTCTCTTGTACACATTTTTTGCACTATCATGCACAGAATTTAGTTATGATCCTGCAAATAATGACTCAATTTACTTCTTATGTGCTAAGAAAACATATAGGGCAGGTTCTGCAAATCACCTGATGCACAGAAATAGTTGAAAAGCCAGCCCAGTAAGTATCTGGCTTATACCTTAGCATGCATGATCTAAACAGATACCAGCGTTGTCAAACACTGATGTATTACAGTTACTCACTCCACTGTTTTTATTTGCTTAGTTTGGTTTCAGCTTCCACACCACAGTATATTTGTTGACAAGCAGGAAATAGAATGCTCTGGTCTACAAACAAAAGTTTTCCTTATTCCCTTCTATAACACTCTGAATAACGAACCTAACTACAACCATAAATGCCATTGCAAATTTCAAAGCACTTTTTTTTATATACAGCTAGCAATAACCACTGGTCTTATGTATTAGCTTGCAAAAATTGGAATTTTAATGTTTTCTTAATATTTTTCTTTTTGCCAGTGTCATTTCCAGATGGATTTTTCAATTTATATGGGATTGCTATTCATAAAATACCACCAACTATAGAGGACTACAAATCAAAGTAATACATTACACAGAAATGCAGAATACCACCAGCTACAGGGGACTACAAATCCCAGCAATAAATTATACAGCAATGCAGAATAATACCACTAACTATAAAGGACTACATATCCCAGTAATGCATTACAGAGCAATGCAGAATACCACCAACTATAGAGGACTACAAATCCCAGCAATACATTACAGAGCAATGCAGAATACCACCAACTATAGAGCACTACAAATCCAGGTAATGCATTACAGAGCAATGCAGAATACCACCAACTACAGAGGACTACAAATTCTAGCAATACATTATAAAGCAATGCAGATGTCAGGGAACCAGGGGTGTCACATACATTGTAAAACACTGCAGAATAATACCATCAGCTATAGAGGACTACAAATCCCAGCAATACATTGTAAAGCACTGCAGTATAATACCATCAGCTATAAAGGACTACAAATCCCAGCAATACTTTATACAGCAGTGCAGAATAATATGAAGCTACATACTCTGTGTTGCTCAGGGTATTTAACTAATAAAGAATTTATAAACACCAGCTAATATAAGCTTAGTCACCATGACTCAGGCTTAAGAGTATATTTAACTATCTTTTCATCCACCAGTCAGTCTCCTTTAAGAAACGACTCTGACACCCACCCAGGGATCGGCAAGGTGTCCGTGAGTGGCCCTTACAGGGTCTGCCACGGCCGTACAGTACATTTGGAATGAGTTGGTATGGTCCCGGCCCCAACCCCCCTGTACTTATGCTGTATTTTGGTACCTTCCTGGTCACGTGCAAGAAGAGGTTTTCTTTTTAGCAGGCGGAGGTGAAGAAGAGCAAGGCGGGAGCAGTGGAGGCTGCTGCTGGAGTGTAAATGTAAGCAGCAGCTGAGGGAGAGTCTTGGTGTCTGGGGCTTGGGGGGACAGCAGCAGCTGAATATTGGTGCCCGAGGCTGGGGTGGGGGGGGGAGCGTTCTGCAGAAATCAGCACCGTAGCAGCAAGCAGCTGGTGCCCAAAGCTGAATAATATGGGCCCGAAGCTAAAG